>NW_026596440.1:6054617-6082732 GCF_907164565.1 Psammomys obesus | reverse complement strand
AAAAAAAACTGTCCTCAAAACTCTTGAATTTTATTGATTGCCAGTTTTGCAATATAAAATAAAAAACTTAGCTAGGGAAAATAAAGTTTTAAAAATATGTTGTAAGCCAAATTGTCTACAGCTAATATTATATTTATTATATAGCCAACTTTCCATATTTGTAAGTCCCACATCTATCCACAGACTCAATATACATATATATTGAATATATATATATATATTCTCTGAATATATTCAGAGAAAACTAGAGATTCAGAAATTTTTCTCATCATTATTCCCTAACAAATAAGATACAGCAATTATTTATATAGTATTTATATTGTATTGAGTATTATAAGTTATCCAAAGATGGTATATAGACATGTGTTGGCCTGATAAAAGTGATAAGCTGTTATACACTGTATATTTTTAAAAATGGGTAAAAGCAAACAGTTATTGACAGTAAGTCATACATAAATTTATTTTTAAACAATTCTTTGATATATTTAGATAGATAATATTACAATTTACTAAAGATGAAAGAAATTTAATACTAACAAGATGAATACGCTTTATTTTTATTTAAAGAATTAACTATTGTCTGAATGTCTGATACTCCATTACTCAGAGTTGAGGATGTTTTTTCAAGTTCATATAAAAAAAGTTGTTGGAAGCTGGGCGTGGTGGTACACGCCTGTAATCCCAGCACTCCGGGAGGCAGAGGCAGGTAGATTGCTGTGAGTTCAAGGCCAGCCTGGTCTACAAAGCAAGTCCAGGACAGCCAAGGCTACATAGAGAAACCCTGTCTAGAAAAGAAAAAAATAGTCCTGTGCCCAGGCAATCTTCCCTGTGATTAGTAGTAATACCAAAGAATCCAAAAGTATGAGTATCCCCAGAAACTAAGGAAAAAGAAAATTACTCATTAGAATAGAATCATGGAAGTTGTAGAACACAGTACTTGAAAGCAATCCTGGAAAGAAACTATAAAAATAAAATTTAAACAAAACAAAACAGAACAAAAAAAAACAAATAATTTGGGAGTACTGGCATATGACATAAACCCCTATGATAAAAGATATTGTTTTTACACCCTCCATTGGGCCCTGCACATGCCAGTCATTTCATTAACTATAGGGAAAAGAAAAGGAAAACAGTATTCTCAGCAATCAATAGTGACTGTACCTACTACTCCCAAAGAGGAGGAAAGACTGGGAAGAAATTTACCTTTGCCCAAAATTAGATAAGCATTAGGATCCAAAGAAAGGTTAGGGAATAAACAGAGTCTAAGTTTCTTTGATAAATACCCTACAAACGTCCCTGCTTTAAGCACACTGGTTTTAGATTGGGGTATGGTTCCTTTCTAAATTAGAAAATGGGAACCAAATATTTTTATCATAGTAAGGGCTCACATACATAACCTGGCCATTCAAACTTCACGTGTGGGCTGGGGAGAGGGCGCGTTCAGTAAATACCTGACATGCAAGCTAAAGGATCTGAGCTCAGATCTCTACCATACAAGTAAAAAGCTGGGCAAGGTGGTGGTGCAGTAACTCTAGCACCAGGAATGGGGGGAGGAGGATGGGATGAGGACACAAAGCAGAGACAGAAGGATCTTTGAGCCAGTCTAATCAATCTGTGTGCTCCAAGTTGAGAGACCTTTTATCTCAAAACATAAGGTGTGCTCCTGAACCTGTAAACATATATTATACATATATACTAAATAGATAAAATTTTAAAAGGTAGAAAGAAATAGAGAAAAGACACCCTACACTGACCTCTGGCGGGCACACAAACATATACAAACAAACAAACTATAAACTTAAAAACATTTCACACATGCATAAAATACTAAGAATATCCCCAAATATTTATTTAGGGCCTATCAGGTACCAGGTTGCTGCAACTCTAACAACCTATGAGGTACATACTATTTGGAGAGGTTATATAACTCACCCAAAGTAATATAAGCGATAAAGATGGAAACTGGAATTCCAAGCATGGCCACCTAATTACTATGCTAAGATGCTTCCACTTGGCAGTTTACTTCTTATTCTATATGCCAAAGGGAGTCAGCTGGGGAGAGTATGGGAAAATGGCACTACCAATAATATCAACATGTTCATTCTCACTAACAGCAATGTGGAGGAGGGCAGCCTGGTGATCTCAAGAAAATAGGGGTAAAAAGTGCTGAGGAACTGAACCCTAGAGATACAAAGGAGAGGACAAGAGGCTAAAATTTGTACATATATATGCAATGTTTTAAGTATGGAAAGAAGTGAAGGAAAACATTTGTTAGGCTATTGGCCCATCCACTAGTTAGTAATTACTGTGAATCCACTGTACAAGAAGGGGAAGCGGTAATTTAGTTTCATTAGGGGTAGGAAGAAGTGTTACCTCCTTAATGAGAAAAACCAGTATTACAGAACTCATCTCACAAGGTAAGAGTTCCTCATTAGAAAGGCCTTAGCTTTGAAAAATGACACAACGCCCCCATCCTTCCTCAACACTCATTTTACAGATCAGGTACTGAGCGGCAAAACTCTGGCAGAATTAGGACTAGAAACCAGCTCTAGCCTAGGTCTAAAACAACAAAGAAATGAACCACAAGAATGCAGACGAAACAAAACTCCAAGATCTGTACCTTGCAGACTAGTGACGATTCCTGCAATTTTGTACCAGTACTAAATACAAAGTGCTAATGCTTTACCTCAGTATTTTTGCATGTATAAATTTTGACCTAAAATCTCATTCTGCATACTGCTTCTAATTTTCCACCCTCCCACCTCTACCAAAGATGAAGTCACATAATCAAATACTTAGTAGTCTTTAGCAAAAATTAAATGTGCAAGCATAAAAACTAAAAAAAAAAAAAAAATTTGACGCTCGTTTTTGTTCGAGACAGGGTCTCGCTGTGTAGCCCTGACTGTTCTGGACTCGATTATAGACTAGGCTGGCCTTGAACTCACAGTGATCCTCCTACTTTTGCCTCCCAGAATGCTGCAGCTGCAGGCATTCGCCACCATGCCCGGCTCGCTTTGCACTATTTCTCACTGAACAAACTCTCCATGGTGGCAAGAGTTTGTACTCAACTCACTGAAACACTTTGTTTCTGGTCCTAAGTAGACCCTCCCCCAAAGATCCTTTTTATACTTAGGACTGAAGAAATGACATTCCCTGTGCTTAATTTCTCACCATAAAAAACCAAGGCGGCATTTATAAAACCTGTACTCTAAATTCAGGTCAATGAAAATAAGCTTTCCTCTGCTGTCAAAGTCATCTCTAGTGTCTCTAGAGGAGATCAGGCTGAACTTAGCCCTTCGGTACAGAGATCATCAGTTTCCGCTCAGCACACTACAGTCTCCCCTGCAGCCTAGAGGAGGAAGGATCAGAAAGGCACCACCCACCTCGACCTCCAGCATCCCTGTAGGCTACTCGGGACTGGGTCAAATGACGGTTTTAAGAACTCCCCATCCATTGCCTAAATTGCCTTGGACAAACAAAATCTGTGCCCAGAAGATTCTGTCAAGTGAGTGTGAATGGAGAATTAGGAGAGACCCAAATTACTTGTATTTCCTGTCCCATGTCTGCTGGCTCTTGAGTCCATAACCAAATCTCCCAGACCTTCGTCTAGGTAGGAGATACTAGGAAAGCTAGCATCTCAATGAACCTCGCTCTTCCAGAAAAGACCGAAATTCCAAGTCCCCGCCGGAACCGAGTCCAAACCTACCCAGCTGCCGCTCGCGGCCTGAGCGCTCCCGCGCTTCTCAGGCATGGCTGACGCCTTGGGCGAGGCCGCCGCCTTCCACCCCGGCTCCTCCGGCTCCTCCCCGTCCGTGCTCATGCCGCCGTCATGCCCGGGCAGCCTCGGGTCGCTCCCAGACACCGGCGACGCCGCGAGTGCGGCGGCGGGGCCCGCGTCTTCATGGGCTCCGCGGTCCGCAGCAGCCTGCCGCTCAGGCGGCGGCGCCAGGGGCGACGCCGGCTGCCGAGTGCACGCAGGAGCTGGAGCCGTGCGGGAGCGCACAGGGCCCTCAGCTATAGCGTCGTGGCCGTGGGCACTGGCGGCGAGCGTTTGTCAGCAGCACCCGGACGGTGAGTGGACTGCAGCTGACCCGGCGCTCTAAGCAATGGCGGACCCCGCCTAGACCGCCCACCCTTCCCAAGTAGCTCAAGCAAGCTCCGCCCCGGCCGCGTAGCGCATCAAAAGACGTCATCTTCTGGGGACTCCAGGCCTATTGCTTTTTACCGAGACGGGAAGGACCCCAAGCTTTCTTGATTGGGCTGGTTTTCTGATTGTAAGCCCTAGTGATTCCCAGTTTCCTCCTACCACGGGACAGGATTCCAATTGCGCATCATCACCCCTTCCTTTCTTTGTGAGTTTTGGGACTTCTGTCCTCAGGTACCATAGGAACTGAGCTCTTTCCTGCCCCCAAAGTAAATGATAATTGATAATAGTTGTGAAAACGGACAACCTGGCATCCATTCCCTGGATCTGGAATCCCGCAATGGGCAAGTGTTCTACAATAAAGACTTCAGAAGCCTCCAAGCTTGCACTGATTAACAGAAAATTCCTTAAAGATATATTGCTTAATGTCAGAGAACTTGCCTGGTATTTGCTAGGCTCTAGGTTCAATCCCCTCTAAAACACACACAGGCACGCACACACCTAAAAATTTCTCCACAGTATCAGTATCAGGCAGATTGTCCTCAGTCCTTCTCATATATAGCCTTAAATACATGATGATGGTCCTGCCTCAGACTTACCACGTGCTGGATGTGGGTTTGAGCCAGCACAGGGCATTGTTCTCAACTGTTAAATATAACTGGAGATGATGTGTTAAACAAGTCAGGTACTTACGGATTCCTGTCATTTTTGTAAATTACACGGTTAATCTCACAGACTCGAGAGAAGGACCACCCGTCCGAATTATGGCTAAATTAAAGCCAGCCTTATTCATGCACACATCATAGCCGAATCAAAAGCTGTCTTCCCCAAAGGCGGGGTTTGTAATACCAGCCCCAAGCCAACTTTCCCAAGCCCTTTACGTAGGGCAGAAACATAGGGTGGAGAATTTTGCATGTGATCGTGGTAACAGAACTGAGACCAGGCAATTAATGAAAGTGGGTATGGTAGAGACCATACCCAAGAACAGGTAGCTGGGGGGAGGGGGAGCTACAGTACATTTTATGGTTACTGGGGTAGGGTGCAACCCAGCCCTGAGAAACAGAAACTCAAGTTTTATAGTATACAGAAACTTAACTTTGCTACAGACTCAAAATGGCTCCTAGGAACAAAAAAAGGAGAAGGGCTGACTTCTCAATAGCCTTTTATTGAGCAAAAGTTCCTGTTTCACCCATGTTTTGTTGATTCTGATTCTGTCCTTCATACCTACACAGAAACATCTAATACCATTTGCTTAAAATGCCAGTCTGGACCTCCTATCTTTCAGTTATTCCTTGACTAACTTTCAGTTTGTAAAAATCCACATTAAAATGTAATGTTTTGAAATCTAACCTGGAGGCCTAGAGGGATGGCTCAGAACTAAAAGCACTTTGCTGCTCTCACAGAGGAAAGAGGTTCTGTTCCCAGCACTTGTGTGGCAACACACAACTGTCTGTAACTCCAGCTTCAGGGGTCCAACATACTCTCTGGGCTCAGCATGTACATAGCTTGCTCTCTCTCTCTCTCAGATATATGCAGGAAAACACTTATACATATAAAAGCATGTATAACCATGTCTGCTGCCTTGATGTGGCGAATTGGGGAATGGGACACCTCAAGCATTCTATCTTTAAACCACAAGGCCCAACTTTATTTTATTTATGTACATGAACCTGAGTGTTATTATGTGAATGTGTGGTGCATGGAGGTGGTCACAGAGGCCATGAAAAGGTAGCAGATTATCCCTGGAGGTAGAATCATAGGAGACTATGATCCAGCCAGCATGGGAATTGGGAACTGAACTCCAGTCTTGGGCACCTGCAAGAGCAGGGTGGGGCTCATAATCACTGAACAGTCTCTACAGACCTACTGTTTTGTTTACTTGTTTGTTTGCTTGCTTGCTTTGGTAGACAGGGTTTACTAAGTAGCCCTAGCCATTCTGGAAATACCTATGTATATAAGGCTGGCCTTGGATTCACAGAAGTCTACCTACCTACCTCTTCCTCCTGAGTGGGGTAATTAAAGGTCTGTGCTCCCAGGCCTCTTCTTTTTTGAATAAAGTATTTTGAAATTACATTTATTTCTGGGCATGACATTTTGTGTATGTGTGGAGGCATATGTGCCATAGCTTGTGTATGAAGGTTGGAGAACAACCTTGTTTACTGCTTTCACCACGTGAGGCCCCAGGATTGAACTCAGGCAGCCCATCTTAGAATAAATACCCCTTCCCTCGGAGCCATCTTGCTAGTCCTTAGTTAAATAAAATTTTAAGATATTGTTTATTGTATGGCATTTGAACCATAGGAATTGATTAATTTATGTACTACTTCAAGTGGATACTGTGGATTCTATATAAATTAGCATATTATAGACTTAGAAAAATAATGACTTGTGATAACAAATATTATCATGTTTGATCCAGGAGTAGTTTGCATTGACTTAATTGGCTTAAATTCATTTTAATAAAAATATACGGAAGAAGAAACATCTGTCTTCTGGTGGAAAATAACTTTGAGTTAAAAAATGAAATGAACATCTACACAATGGAATATTACTCAGCGATAAAAAAAAAATAAGGAAATCATGAAATTTGCAAGTAAATGGTGGGAACCGGAAAAGATCATTCTGAGTGAGGTTTCCCAGAAGCAGTAAGACACACAGGGTATATACTCACTCATAAGTGGATATTAGACCTATAATATAGGATAAACATACCAAAATCTGTACACCTAAGGAAGCCAATCAGGAAGGAGGACTCTGGTTAAGATGCTCAGTCCCCTTTCAGAAAGGCAAAGAGGATGGACATCGAAGGAGGGAGAAAACAGGGAACAGGACAGGAGCCTACCACAGAGGGCCTCTGAAAGGATCTACTCTGCAGGGTATCGATACTCATAGCCAAACTTTGGACAGAGTGCAGGGAATCTTACGAAAGAAGTAGGAGATAGTGAGACCTGGAGAGGACAGGAGCTCCACAAGGACAGCAACAGATCCAAAAAGTTTGGGCACAGGGGTCTTTTCTGAAACTGATACTCCATCTCCAACTCATGGAGATGGCCTGGAACCCCTGCACGGAGGTAGCCTATGGTAGTTCAGTGTCCAAGTAGCCTCCATAGTAATGGAGACAGGGACTGGCTCTGACATGAATTGATTGGCCTGCTCTTTGATCGCCTCCCCCTGAGGGAGGAGCAGCCTTACCAGGCCACAGAGGAAGACAATGCAGCCACTCCTGATGAGACCTGATAGACTAGTATCAGAGGGAAGGGGGGGAGGACCTCCCTTATCATCGGACTGGAAGAGGGACAGGGGTAGGGAATAGGGAGGGTGGGATTGGGAGGAGAAGAGGAAGGGAAGTATACAGGGGGGATACAAAGTGAATAAACTGTAATTAATAAAAATAATTATTAAAAAATGAAATGAAAATTATTTCTTATTAGATTTCCACAAGTCTTATGATTCTCTCTCTCTCTCTCTCTCTATATATATATATATATACACACACACACATATATAAATAATTATTTCCCAAATTCACTTGTACACACTAGTTTTATTCTCAGAACACTGATTAATATCTTGCAGAATGTGTAGGACATGGTGTGGAAAGTAATGCTTACATTTCTTATTTTTGGAAGACAGATGTGAAGCCATAAAAAGATATTCACTTAAAATTACAGCATAAAAGGTTTGGGGAGACTCCCAGAGTGAGATCATTAGAATTTTATAAGAAAAGATATGTTGGGCCTTGTGGTACATGGCTTTCATTCCAGTACTCTGGAGGCAGAGGAAGTCAAGGCCTTCCTGGTCGATTTAGGGAGTTCTAGGACCACCAAGGCTACAGACTGAGACCTTGTCTCAAAGAAAGGAAAGATAGAAGTTCAGGTTTCCCAGTTATACAAAGAGTTAATTCTCTAATATGTATAAAGTATAAAACTGTGTAAAAGTTCCTTGCTATCATTCCAGTTTCTAATCTTTGAAATATATGCAGCTGCTAATTGCTGTCACTGCATTATTTACAGTATGAGCGATCTTATCTCTACACCCAGAGTAGGAACTCTTCTTAATGTAGGTCAACCCCTCCTTTATCCTAGCCACCCCCTCAGGATCACTCATCAAATCTTACTCACCTCCTACCTTTATTTTCCCACTCCTACTACATCCAAGCAACCCCCATGCCCTATTTATTACAAATCATCTGCGTCTGCTCTTCATTACACCTTGATTCATGGCCTTCTTACCTATATAGGGTCTTATCTTTTAGATCCATTTCCAAATAAACATGCATCCTCCAAACAAAATAGGTCTTCCTAAAATACAGAAGTGTCGTATTGTGTCACATCTGTGCTTCCGTTCAGGATAATACTGTTAATTATTATGCTTAGGCTCCGACTTCTTCCTGCATCTGGGCCTCATTTGACACCAGCTATACCCATGTCATGTTGTTCCCTTGCCCTGTGATGCTTCCTCACTTTAAATCCTCCTTTTCCTTTTCCTCTTCGGCATGGCAACAGCTCCTGTTACATCAGCACTCCACTCAGGTATCCTGAGCTCAGGTGCCCTCACCATATCTTTCCATGATGGCCTTCAGTATCACCTTGCTTTTGTGTGCACCTTCTGTGTATTTTGTGTAAGATTTTTCTTTAACACGTACACAATTACATTTTGGCAGAAAATGCATGCAAAAAGAGTAAGCATATGCCTACACTAAATTTATCTCATTAACAAAGGAACCCACAGCAGGTGTGTTGGCTCACGACTTTAATCCTAGCACTCCAGAAGCAAGCAGATCGCTGAGTTCGATACTACTGATCTATGTAGTGAGTTCCAGGACAGCCAGAACTACATAGTGAGATCCTGTCTCAACAAAACAAAAAATAAACAAAACAAAACAAAAACCAAAGAAACACATAAAATGGCTTAAAGAGAAAATTTGAAAAGCTAAAATTGTTAAAGCTCATGCAAAAAAGATAGAACAGCACATTGCATAATTGAATTTGAATTGAATTGAATTGAATTGAATCTGTGGTGCTATGGATTTATCACACAGGTACTTACATGTTAAGTATGTGCTCTACAGTTAGCTGACCAACACCAGGATTCAAATTCTAAGAAATGCTGGTGTATTAGATGTGGTCCTAGTTAAACTGTAGATTTTATCACCTAAGTTTTTATCCCAGAGAAGAAGATCAACTCATCAGTTTTGCCTAACCTCAAACTTTTCATGGATGTTAGATATCCAAGACTAATAAATAATAAATGCCAAAGATTAAATGATCATAACAATTCTCTAAAAATATTCAGATGGATTGTTGGAAAATTATCTTCTAAGGAGACATTGGTTGAAATGAACGACATCTTTCTTTTATTCCCGAGTTTGTAACTTATCTTAGCACTATGCTTTTTTTTCTTTTTCTTAAACATACTTCACTATGTATTACAGACTGACTTGGTACTCATGGCAATTCTCTTGCTTCATCTTTGCAAGTGTTGAGTTTAGAGGTGTGTGTCACAACAGAACTGTACTTTTTTAACTCACTCAATCTTGGCCCACACTATGAACTACAGAACCGGTTTGGTGTTCCATCTAAAGAATATATTTCCCTGGGAATATGTACATAGTTTCTCATAGTTCACAGGGCTTGAATAGCTCACAAATAACTAATTATTAAGCCTTTGCCCTAGAGCAATCTTCCTAGTGCTGTAACCCTTTAATATAGTTTCTCATATTGTGGTGACCCCAAACAGTAAGATTATTTTGTTGCTATTACATAACTGTAATTTTGCTACTGTTATGAATTGTAATGTAAATATCTAATATGCAGGATATGTGACCCCTAAAGAAGGAGCCTTGACCCATAGGTTATGAAATGCAGCTACTGGCATGAACTCTGTTGCCTGCTCTTAGATCACCTCCCCCTGACAGGGCTACCTTGCCAGCCTGCAGAGGAAGAGGATCCAGGCAGTCCTGATGAGACTTGATAGGCTAGGGTAAGATAGTAGGGGAGGAGGACTTTGCCTTTCAGTGGACTAGGGGAAGGGGATGAGGAGAAGAGGGAGGGAGGATGGGAAGGGGATGGGGAGAAGAGGGAGGGTGGGACCAGGAGGAGATGAGGGAGGTGGTTACAATTGGGATATAAAGTGAATAAATTGTAAAGAATAATGAAAAACTAGATTTATTAACACACAGGGTAGAACATGAAGAAGGTTAGAAAGGGGGAGCTCAGGTACCTTCCAGAGCCTGAGACCCAGTGACCCCCACCCAATAGGCTTAAGAAAGGAAGAAAGAAAGAAAGAAAGAAAGAAAGAAAGAAAGAAAGAAAGAAAGAAAGAAAGAAAGAAAGGATAGATAGATAGATAGATAGATAGATAGATAGATAGATAGATAGATAAGTGTTGATCCTACCACCCAGGTAGGCAGAGGCAGGCAGATCTCTGTGAGTTCCAGGCCAGCCTGGTCTACAAAGTGAGTCCAGGACAGCCTAGGCTACACAGAGAAACCCTGTCTCTGAAAACAAAAGAAAAAGAAAGAAAGAAAGAAATTAAGAAAGAAAGAAAGAAAGAAAGAAAGAAAGAAAGAAAGAAGAGAGGGAGGGAGAGAGGGAGGGAGGGAGGGAAGGAAGGAAGGAAGGAAGGAAGGAAGGAAGGAAGGAAGGAAGGAAGGAAGGAAGGAAATGCTGCCCTACAGTGTACTCTTTCCTATAGTCCACCTGGCCCCAAAAGATGTCTGTCTTCTAAAAGTTCTTCTTTCCCACATCCAGTGACTCTTAGACTTCAGCAATGTTTCATGCCATTTCTCATCTTAACCGCTAGCATCTCAGCCTACGAAGTGCCGAGCAAGAAGAACAACAACACTGAAGAACAACATCAAGAGAAAGCGTTGTCCCCAAGAGCATCCTTTCCTCTAAGGTGAGGCTGACCCTTGTCAACTCACCTGTCAGAAACTGAATACCACATTTATTTTAATTAGACCATAGAATAAGATGTTTTATAGGGTGTGGTGATAAAACTCTGTTTAAATCTCAGCATTTAGGAGATAGAGACAGGAGGATCAAGAGTTCAAGACCAATCTGGGCTACATGGGACCCTGTCTCAAAGAAACAAAACGAAAACAAACAAACAAAAATCAAGAATTTTCTTTCTGATTATAATTTATATTTGATTAATAAGTTGATAGTGAGTTCTGCCTTTGACAAGTAGGTCACAGGATAGTTAATATTTCATAAGATAAACAAGTTAAATGAGCAAAAGAGTTTAATAAAAGTATATTGAAAGTCTCTCTACACAGGAGCCTACCACAGAGGGCCTCTGAAAGACTCTACCCATCTGGGTATCAAAGCAAATGCTGAGACTCATAGCCAAACTTTGGGCAGAGTGCAGGGAATCTTATAAAAGAAGGGGGAGATAGAAAGACCTGGAGGGGTCTGGAGCTCCACAAGGAGAACAACAGAACCAAAAAATCTGGGCACAGGGGTCTTTTCTGAAACTGATACTCCAACCAAGGACCATTCATGGAGATAACCTAGAACCCCTGCACAGGTGTAGTTCATGGCAGCTCAGTCTCCACGTGGGTATCCTAGTAAGGGGAACAGAGGCTGTCTCTGACAGAACTCAGTGGTTGGTTCTTTTGATCACCTCCCCCTGAGGGGGAGGATGCAGCCTTAACAGGCCACAGAGGAAGACAATGGAGCCAGTCCTGATGAGACCTGATAGGGTAGGGTCAGAGGGAAGAGGAAAAGGACCTTCCCTATCAGTGGACTTGAGGGGCATGGGAGGAAAGAGGGAGGGAAAGTGGGATTGGAAGGGAAGCGGGAGGGGGCTACAGTTGAGATACAAAGTGAATAAACTGTAATAAAAATTAATTAATTAAAAAAAGAAAGTCTGTCTGCAATATCTTGGAAAGTATATTCTTTGTATAAAAAAACAAGTTACAAAAAAATTAATAGTTACACTTAAAACTCTGATTTGCAGAGAGAAGACTGGGGTGGGCAATGGAAACAGACCAGAAACAAAGAGACTGAAGAGTTTGCCAGGGTTTTTGTTTTTTCAGTCTTTGGTGGCTATTGTATTAGCCTTCTGCCAATATAACACATATCTGAAATAACTAACTTATAAGGATAAAGGCTTATTTTCCCTCATGGTTTTAGAAATTTCAGTCCTGGCTGGCCTGGAACCTACAATGTAGACCAAGTTGGCTTGGAACTCACCTGTCTCTCCTAAGTGCTAAGATTAAAGGCATGCTCCATCATGCCTCATATATACATATACACATACACATACACACACACACATACACACACACATACACACACACATACACATACACATTACATACACACACACAGCTTGTGTTAAAATAGTCATAACAGAAATCTGTTTTCAAGTACAGAGTTCCACGGTATCAAGCTCATGTTGCATTGATCGATCACTACCATCCATTCCCATAACTTTTTAAGCTTCCAAACTGGAACTCAGAATCTATAAAAGACTGATTTTCTACTCCCATTCCTCTCTGCCCTTGGAAAATAACAGTCTTCTGATTCTTCAATTTTGTTTCCTTTAGATACATCAAGTAAATGAAATTATTTCAAATCTGTTTATGTCACTGAGGTTCATGCATTTGTCAAACTTCCTTCTTCTAGAGCTGATCCAATTAAATGCACATACCATATTTGATTGTGCATTTTCAATGGATTTATTTCTAGCTTTGTCTATTATGCATAGTGCTTATGTAAATGTTAACTAATATGCAAATTTTGTTTCAACACTATTTTCAGTTCTTCGGGGTGCCTGCCTACGGTGTGGAATTATTAGATACTTACTTCTAACTTTTTAAGGAGCCACCAACTTTTCACCTGTGGCTGTCCTATTTTACATTTTTGCCACCAGCATAGGGGAGGGAGTTTCACTGTCCACATTCAAACCAACACATATTACTTTCCAGATGGGGAAACAAATTAGTGGTAGAGGACTTACCCAGATTCATGTGGACCTGGATTCACTATTCAGCATCACAAAAATGAAGCTATGAAAGTGTTATAGGGACTGGGGAAATGGCTCATCAGTTAAGAGCAATGAATGATAATCAGGAACCCAGGCTCAATTCCCAACACCCACACAGCTTACAATGGCATGTAACCCAAATTTCAGGAGATCTGCAGCACCTGGCATGCAAATGGTGCACAGATGTAAATGCAAAAACACTTACACACATAAAAAGCTTTAATTAAAAATATTATCATTATCTCTGTGGACATTAAATGGTACCTCATGATGGATTTTATTAATAATATTTTTTGACAGTTCCATACATGTATAACATGCATTCTGGACATACTTATCTCTCCAGCTTCCCTTAACTTCTTCCCTCTGCTTCCTTCCCCCACCAAGTCAATGTTCCACTTTCGAATCCTTTTGTTTTTGTTTTGTGATCCACTGGGTTTAACCAGGGCTCCTGGATGCACGAGTGTGAAGGCTCCCCTGGAGCATGAGTAACTCACCAGTAGCTGCATCCTTGAAGACGATGACTTAGTCTTCCTCAGTAGCCTTTGATTGTCATTAGTTCCCCCAGGGCACCAAGAATTCCTGCTGAGTTGTCTAATATGACTGAATGTCTAAAGGCTTGGCCTTGTTTAGCTCCTATGCAGGCAACCACAGCTGTTATGAATTCATAAGTGAAAAACCATATTGTTCCCATGAGACAGTGTTTCATGGTTCCCCTTCTTATTGCCAGGTTTTTATATTCTTTCCACCACCTCATCTAATCTTCTGGGAGCCTTGGAGGAGGTGATATGAGTGTGATGTTAAAGGTTTCCAATATTTTGGTTTTTATTTGTAGTTCCCTAATGATGTAGTGTAAAGGTAACTTTTATTCTATTTCAGTTGTTGGCTGAGAGGCCTATTGCCTCCTTCTGCTAACCTAGGCCTAGTCCTGGAAGCTTCTAGCTTTCATATGTTCTAACCTAGGCCTAGAATGTTTTCAGCCTCTGAGACTTACTGCTGAATAAGCTCACCCTTTCTTGTTCTTACTGAGCTCTGGGCTGGCTGTTTCAACTCAGCTGTTCTGGCTTAAACACCTCTGCCAGCTGACTTATTCAATCTGGATTTTCTCTTGGTCTCTGAATTGCTTGCTCTCTTGGCCTTAAACTAACTCAAGCACTCTGCTCTAATCTCCTGGCTTCTTTTCATTTTCTTGGGTGGTCATGTCTTCACCTGTGTTTTCTCTGCAACCCATCTATCTATTACTGTCCCAGTAAAACTGCCTCTTCTCTCTCTCTCTCTCTTTCTCTTTCTCTCTCTCTCTCTCTGCACTGCCCCTTCAGTAGCTTGCTTTTCCTCTCTGTTCTCATGAGAGTTGAATATATCATATTCTACCAAATCTTTCTCTGATTTATCAGTTTTTCTGCCACTCAATTAGACATCACTTTCACTTTCTTCTGCAAATTATCTTTGCCTTCATTGTTTGGAATTAAAGACATGTCCCACCACGCCTAGACCTAAGCTTTTCTTTACCTGATCCTTGCTCTATCCCAGGCTGGCCTTGAACTCAGATCTGCTTGCCTCTGTTTCCTGGATTAAAGCTGTGTTGTGTTCCAGACAGATCACACAGACCTAAAAGGTCTTTGTATGTGACCTCTTGCCACAATAGCCAAAGTCTGAATTAAAGTTCCTCCACAATGCAGAACATCTTTGGGTGTATTTGTTGTCTATTTGTGCACCTTCTCTGGGAAAATATTTATACAAGTCCCAAGTCTGAGGCAGGATGATTGTGAGTTCAAGGTCAGCCTGTGAGACCCTATGTTGAAAAAAAAAAAAAGTCAAAATCAAAATGGATTGAATACAGCAGATGTAAGAACCTTAAGCCCTCTATTAAGTCAGATATTTTATTAGGGTAGTTTGTTTGTAATGCTGAGGTTGTACGAATTCTTTATATATTTCAGACACTAGTCCCAGTATCTCCTTTTCAGAGATATCTTGTAGTGTGTGATCTTCCAAAGGTTTTCAAAATGGCTGATGAAACAGATAAGAGTAAAGACCAAGAAACTCCTTTATTTTAAGTAACCGTGAGTAAAAAGAAAGCTGATTTTTGTTGGGTTTTTATTTGTGTGTTTGCTTGCTTGCTTGTTTGGTTTGTTTTTTTATCATCTCAGGCCTGATTGCCTTAGCTTATTGCAAGAGACTAGTTGGGAAAGCAGTCTAATCACTCAGGGTTATCAGCGTGTTTCCGTCCTGGATAGTAAGACTGCTCACTCACCTAGGAAACAGTCACTGCAAAATATAATTGGTCCAGATCAAACTGTCCTCTATAACAGCCTTTATTATCTTGACATACCAGTTAAGATAATAAAGCTAGGCCTCGGGGTGTCGCCATCTGCCCCACCCTCTGCATTTACCAACTGAACAGGAAATGCCTGCTTCTTGAGGCTGCAATCACTTGTGGTCACAGTTTTAGATTTTTGCAGTCATATGCAGGTTACAAAAGATGTTCTCAAGCTGCTTGCTGATTTCAGGAAACTTCTAAGGAATTAAAATGTTCTTTCCGAATGAGATTTTAAGTAGCTTCTCTGGAAAACAGTGGTATTTATATAACATGGCACTATGACCTGAAATGAATCTTTCCAAACAAGGTAAGCCATCCCATCAAAGGAAATTTGAATACTTGAAAAATGACATGGAAACATTTGAAAGTTTTTTGAGACAGAGTCTCACCATGTATCTCTGGTTGGCCTGGAGCATACTTTATGGACCAGTATATACACAGCAGAACTTTCTTAATGATACATGGCATAAAACCCAAAACAAAACAAGAAAACCTCAAGCCTGGATTACCAGGTGGGGTGGTGCGTGCTTGCAGTTTTAGGCGTCAACACAGCTCCTGTGAATTGGAACTGTTAGGGTGATGGGACAGGGATACCCTCATGCTACCTGCACTGCTGCAAAGACAACTCCAGACAGCGGAAATCCAGGACTGGCTGCCCAGTCTACCGCCGTAAGGCCAGACACTGAGGTTCCCTTGGTGATGTTGTTGCAGGATCTCTTTTTTTCAACAGTATTTTTGGCAAAACTGTCATTTCTTCTGTGAATCATTTTCATACCTTTAACAAAAATCAATTGGCATTTGAACTTAATGGTACATGACCATAAATTTCAGAGCTAAATATAGACAATAGGATCACAAGTTTGAGGCTAGCCTGAGCTACATAAGGATACCATATCTTTAAAAAAAAAAAAAAAAAGAAAAGAAAAGAAAAGAAACCCATCTGCCACCACGAATTACCATTAAAATGACTACTGTTGCGAACGTCTTAAAGAATTTTGGTAAGAATGCAGTGAAACTAGAACCATTTTGCATTACGGTCAGGAAGGTAAAATTATGTAAACACTAAAAAAACAAACAAAACAGCAACAAAAAAATAGATCTCTTTAAAAACTGAAAATGGAATAATCCCAAGAGCTACCAGTTGTACTTCTGGATCCATACCTGAAATAATTGAGGGTAGACAACTGAAAAGGTGCATGTAAACTTATCTTCATAGCAGGATTATTCACAATAGCCAAGGGAGGAACAAACCAAGTGTCCATGAGTAAAAAAAAATACATAAATAAAATATGGTACATATTTTATTTTGTACATATTATAGACTATTATTTTGCTTTGCAAAGAAAATTCTGTTACCTGCCTCAACCTTGATAATCCTTGAAAATATTAAAATACACAAAATAAGCCAATTTCAAAGTCTCGGGTACAACTCCTTTATGTAAAACTCCTAGAAAGGCAGAGCTTGAGGCCAGAGGGTGAGGAGGGAACATGGGAAGCTGTTAGTCACAGAAACAGTTTCGATTTTCTTCTTAAAGATTTGTGTTTACCATTTTTATTGTATATGTGTAAGAGTGTAGGTGTGTATATTATGTGTGTGCAGGTGCCCTTAAAGGACTGGAGAGGGTGTGAAGGTCCCTGAGGCTGGACTTCACAGGTTGTTGTGAGCTGCCTGACACAGGTGACAGTAATCAAAGTCTGGTCCTCTGGAGGGGTAGTGAACACTTGTAACCACTGAGCTGTCCCTCAAGTCCTGAAGATTTATTTACTTGTTTATTCATTTAATTATGCGCCTAACCCTGTGTGGGTATGTATGTACCACCTAAGTTTGTTTTGCATTATTATGAAGTTCTGGAGATAGTGCAACAATGTGGATGTATTAAGAAAACTGAGGTATAAATTTAGAAAATTCAGATAGTAACTTTTACATTATTTGTAATATTCTACAATATAAAAGACTCAGCTGGCCATATTTGGAGAGCAGGTCTCTGGGATCTGGTATTAGGCATTCTTGGTTCTATATGAATGTACCTCGATGACCACAACTTTATAATGGTTTTACATCGGATGATACATACTTCCCAAGTCTTCTAAACTGTATTGACATACGCTCCATACCAGGACCACTGGCATGAACACTGAGATGGGGATAGATAGCGTGGACCCATCTGCCTTAATACAAAGTTTTGACAGGAGCAATGGATAGAGATACCATTTTGCACACTGCAGCCTAAAATAGATGAACTCTGGAGTGTTATAAATAAAAGCAGTCTTGGGAAAAAAAGTAAATTTAAGCACCCAGACTATTTCCAAGTGCATACTCCAAAAAACTATACAGTCAAAAATTTTATGAGAACTAGGTGTGTAGCTCCATGCTAAAGCACACGGTTAGCTCACACATGACTCTAGTTCCCAAATCTGGTGTAAAAGTCACAGAAATAGTAGAAATGCATAGCGAATAACGGTCTAAAAATTCTGACTAGTGTTTGAATGGCAACTTCCTCATTTTGACTTGACAATGACCTAATGAAATGCCATCTTTCACCTGGTAACTCTGATGCTAGTGATGAGAATAATAACAGAATTGTTGGAAGAATATTTCAAATGACTCCTTTCATCTTTAGAGTACCTATAAGGAGCACAATTTTCCATGCTTGTTTTATTTCTTTTACAGAACAATTAAAGTGAAAAAAAAAAAAGAATTTCTGAACATAACTTTGTGGACAAAGTTTCAAGGTTTTTCATTTAATCACAATATGCTTTTGTTAAAGTCACTTTTTCTCTTCACCCTTTTTTGTCCTACCAACCTATAAGTAGACCATCGAGACAGATATTTATATTTCAGTTATTTCCGGGTGTATTAAAAATTTATCAAGAAAAACTTTACATTAAAGTCCACACTGTGTTGACTCAGGAAGCATTCACGTTAACTGTGTACTGTCCTCAGGTGTAGCTGCCTTTCTGCTGGGAAAGCCTTCCCAATGCAGTTCCTCATACCACAGATATCTCACTTACTCTACTGTGGAGTATTTTTAAGACAAGAAGCTTACCAAATATAAAACAGTGAAAGCATTCACTGACAATAAAGTGAAAAGTCTCCTTAGAAGGAGAAAGCAGTATTCATGGCTCAAGATCCCAGGGACAAAAAAGTTTCAAAAATGTGTAAAGTTCATACCTGCTTCTGACATTTTCAGGGTCTTGTGCAGTAAATGCAATGTACAATGTGCAGTGTAAACGAGGCATTTAATCTACAAATCAATCTGTCAGAAGAAACATTCAACATGTCTATCTTGAAAAAAAGGCCTTAAAAACACTAACTATTTAAAATGAGTTTAAATTTCTATATTTCCTAAGATGAAAATGGCAAAATGTCAAGAACATTGAATATAATTCTAATTATACATGTTTGGATAAAATAAAATAAAATAAAATAAAATAAAATAAAATAAAATAAAATAAAAATCAGTAGTTCTCCAATGTACAAACACCAAAAGGGCTGAGACAGAAATTAGGGAAAATATGCCTTCATAATAGCCACAAATAATATAAAATGTTAAGGTCTAGCATTCACTGAAGGAAAGACCCCGGAATCAGGCAGTAAGCAAAAGTAAAGAGTGTTTATTCGGCAGTGAATTCCAGCATGCTGGGGTCACCACCTTCACAAAATGACGGTGACCCAGAAGTGAGCCCCACAGGCTCAATTGAAAGCTAGTTAGAGGAATTCCAGGGACAGATCATCTTTATTCTGATTGGAACAAGTTAGAAGCAAGGGTGCAGGTGCATCTGGGATTGGCTAAGGCTTTGGTTAAGAGTTAGGGGCTTTCTGAACTGGCTCAAACCAGTTCAAGCTGGAAGTTGGGCAATTTGGAACAACCTTAGCTTCCCAGAGATCACAGCTGTTCCTGATTGGTTGTCCATTCTCTGTGGTTTTCCTTATAATTGTTATCTCATTTCTAAGAATTACTGACTTGGGCTTAGTATGCCTAGTAAGAAACTGAAGCCTGTTATGGAATTGGTTAGCCTCATACATTTAGGACCCTTCATTCCCCCCTTCAGAAAAACTCCATCTTGAATCCTTGAGATGTCCCTAGGGGCTGACATTGTTGTTTAAGAATCATTAGTTGAGCCATGGAGACTTGTTCTTTGGCAAATCTGAGTAAAGTGTTAATAATACATGGGTCTCAGGCAGCAAGCAAACAGGGTCAGGAGCGTTGGAGTCACAGCTTCAGAGGGCCGGTGGGGTGTGATGTAGCCTTCCATCATTCTTCCTCAGACAGGGTCCTTTCATGCCTCAGCCTCAGCTCCTTGGATATTTCTGGTCCTGCCAGTTTGATGTGGGAGTTATGTATCCAGGTCCGGATTCTGTCCACCATAACAGAGTGGTCATGATCACTGCGTAAGGACCCTTCCAGTGAGGCTCTAGGGTCTTGTGGCTGTTGTGCTTTTGACTCAGACTTCATCACCTGGTTCAAAGAAACATGGGTTAGCAAGGGGTTCAGACTCATATATATCCTCAAGGAATGGCCGGAGGCTCTTTCGTGTCTGAGGTAGGGCATGTAAGGAGTCTCAAAAATGGTGGTTATCACAAGCAAACCAGACTGTAGGTTAGGCAAAATGGTGGGGGTCTCCCGTACAGAATCTCAAAGGGGGTAACCCCACAAGTGTATGGGATGTTTCTAGCCTTATGTAAAGCATGGAGCAACAAGCTCACCCAGTCTCTGCCAGCTTCCAGGGCTACTTTAGTTAAAGCCTCCCTAAGTGTCCAATTCATGCCTTCTACCTGTCCTGACCTCTGGGGACTATATGCACAATGAAGTTTCCAACTGATCCCCAAAACATTTCCCTGGGTTAGCTGAGAGATGAAATCTGGGCCTTTGTCTGGAGCAGGGAGGTAAATTCATACCTGGGGATGATCTCTTCCATCATCTTCTTGGCCGCCATGGTGGGGTAGGCCTCTACCCATCCTGAAAAGGTGTCTGTAAAGACTAACAAGTATTTCTAACCATTTTTAGCAGGCTTTATCTCAGTATAGTTTATCTCCCAGTTTTACACTGGGGCATTGGCCTCGGTCCCTGGTGGCTGAAGTCATATTTGATGTGTTAACAGCTTGGCAGATGGGGCAGTGAGAGGGAGAGAGAGAATCGTCAATCAGCTCTCCCACATGAAACATTTTATAATTAGCCCCTCTGAGTAGTTCCTTTATTTTCCTTATTCCAAGGCCAGTACTCCGATGGATTCGATAAATGAGCTGCCTTGCATATTCTCCAGGGAGGATGATCCCTCAGCCAGGTGCAGCCATCTATCTTTCCTGTAACCCCCCTGACATTTTGCCATGTCCTGTTTGTCATCTTCAGTGGGCAGTTGTGGAGGCACGGTAACAACCAGAGCTAAGGACCCTTGGAGTGCAGCAACTCTAGTGTTGCTTCTGCCCTCCTGTTTCCCTCTGCCTCCAGGATATGTCCTTTTTGCTGTCCCCGGCAGTGAATGATGGCCACCTTTAGGGGGAGCCATAGGGCTTCCAATAGTACCAGAATTTCATCTTTATTTTGTTTTTCCTTCTGCTGTCAGAAAACCCCTTTCTTTATAGATGACCCCGTGGACATGTGCAGTGGCAAAGGCATATCTACTGTTAGTATAAGTACTGGCAATGTCCCCCTTTGCCAATTGGAAGACTTTTGTGAGGGCTATTAATTCAGCCCGTTGGGCTGTGGTGTCCAGCACTAAAGTTTGAGCCCAGAGAGTCTCCATAAGGTTCACTACTGCTTCCCCTGCCTACCTAGTACCATTCTGAACGAAGCTGCTTCTATCCACTGTGCATCTGGCCAGGTGCATATGTCAGATCTGGCCTCAAGCTCTGGATGAGTTAGAACACAATGTGACATGGAGTCAGGGTCCGGCAAAAAGGTTGCCGGGTTAAGAGCCATACTGGATGCTGGGTGGGTTAAGGAGCAGGGACTGATAATGGGCTAGTCTTGCATTAGATAGCCAACAGTCATTCTTTAGAATTCCCTTACTAGCATGAGGGGTAATAATTATCAGTTCTTGTCCCATGGTAATCATAGATGCATCTTTAACCAATAGGGTGGTGGCTGCCATGATTCAGAGACAAGGGGCCAGCCCTGAGCCACTGGGGCCAGCTTCTTTGTTAAATAGGCTATAGGTCTCTTCCATGGGTCCAAAGTCTGGGTTAGGACCCCTGTAGCTATACCCTTGTTTTCGTCCACATATAGGTAGAATGGTTTATAGATGTCAGGTAATGTCAGGGCTGGTGCCTCTAATGAAGCCTGTTTGGGTCTCTGGAAGGCATTGTCCATTTCAAGAGTCAAATCCAAATCATTGTCTTGGCCTCTTGTGGCCTCATATAGGGGTTTGGCAATTTAAGTAAACCCAGGTATCCAGCGCCTGCAAAATCGTGCTGACCCCAGGAATTCCCATGCCTGTCTACGTGTGGTGGGGATGGGGTTGTTCAGAATAGTCTCTTTCCAACCAGGAGACAACATCCACTGTCCCTTCTCCTTGGGAATGTAACCCAGATAGGTTACCTCTGATTGGCAGAGTTGGGCCTTCTTGGCTGACAGTCGGTGCCCCAGATGACCAAGTTCTTGCAGCAAGTCTCGGGTAGCCTCCTGACGTGTCAGTATTGGAGCCATGAAGAGAAGATTACCTGTATACTGAAGGAGGCTAACCTGGGGGTGGTTCTCATACAGGGTCTCATTGAAGATGGCTGGTGAGTTCTTGAATCCTTGGGGAGAGAGGGCCAGGTGAGCTGCTGTTGAAGCGCTCTCCATATCATGCCAGTCAAAGGCAAAGAGAGGTTGGCTGATGGGTGCCAAAGGCCGGCTAAAGAAAGTGTCCTTCAGGTTCAGGACTGTGTAGACTGTCCATTCATTGGGCAGGCTATTCAGCACGGTGTAGAGATTGGGCACAGTGGGGGGTGTCTTCCAGCCATTTGTTGACCTCCATAAGGTCCTGCAGTGGTTGATAGTCATTTGAATTGGGCTTCTTCACAGGAAAGAGGAGGGTGTTCCAAGTCAACTGGCAGGTGACCAGGATACCTGCCTCCCAAAGCCCATTGATCTGTGTGGTGATTCCTGTTCTTGCCTCTCTGGGTATTGGATATTGCCTGATTGTGGCTGGGGTAAACCAAGCATTCAGCTGCACAATGATTGTAGCTCTGTGTTGGGCCAGGACTACTGGGTTATTTTTGGCCCAGACTTCAGGGATTTCAGCCAGAAATTCATCCAGTAGGGTGAGAGAGCTATTTCTTTGAGGTAAGAGGGCTGAGAGAACAAGTTATAGTCCTCCTCCAGTGCCAAAGTCAAGACATGAATGGGGCACTGGAGTCCATGACCTGCACTCCCTCTGGGCTGAAACAGATTTGAGCTCCCATTTTGGTCAAGAGGTCCTGCCCCAAGAGCAAGTAGGGGCACCCTGGGATCACCATGAATGAATGGGTTACTTGCCCTGTTCCTAAGTTCACTTTTCTTCTGGTAGTCCAGGGGTAGGCCTTAGTTCCTAGGGCCCACTGGACCCAAGTCTTTTTGTCAGACAGTGGTCCCATAGGTTATTTCAACACTGAATGCTGAGGCTTTGTGTCCACCAGAGTCCACAGGCTTTCCCTCCACCTTCAGGGTTACCCAGGGCACATGGAGGCATCCCCAATCATCAATCTCTTCTAACTCAAGGATCTCAGGACTCTCTTCCTGGTTGTTCTGGGGATGCTCATTTCTCCAGTGGCCCAGTTCTCTGCAGTGTGCACATTGATTCCTCTGTAGGGGTGATGGGATGGTTATCCCACAGCCTGTGGCTGTCCCTCAGCTGGCCGCCATGGTCCTACCTTTGCCCCACCTTTGCCCCAGTGGGCTAAGTCTGTCCAAATGACCTCATTCATCCAGCAAGAAGGATCTGGGCCAATCCTTGAGTTTGTCTCTCAGGGGTCTCTCAGTTATTGTAGACTTTCTCCGCTATGGCAGTTAACTCACCTCAATTCTCACCGGCAAATCCATCAAGCCTCTGAAGCTTCCAGGGAATATTGGCAGCAGCTTGCATCACAAATGCCATGTTAATTGTGGACTGGTGTTCTGGTGATGTTGTTGTTGTTATTATTATTATTAATTAGCATCAGCACTTACAGCTATAAAATGTCCTCTTAGAACTACCTTGGTTTTTCATCAGAGATTCTAGTAGATTATATTATTTTTTTGAATTTTATTTTGTAAATTTTAAAATTTACTCATTGATTTCTTCAATGATTTCTCATTTAAAAGTACTTTGCTCATAATCCAAGTATTTTTATCTGAAGTTAGTCTTACTATTGATTTCAGTCCACTCTGGTCTGGTAAAATGCAAGGTATTATTTCAATTTCTTTATTTCTATTTATTTAATTATTATTTATATTTTAAAATTAGCTTACATAATAACAGATGTCCTTATGGCATTTAATACATATTTTTATACTTGTTCAGTTTGGCTGATTCTTTACCGTCCTCCTCCACCTATTTTTCTATCCCGTTCTCTGCTGTAAACGTTTGTCTCAGTATTTTTCTTTCCACTTTCATAGCCTATGCATTGTGTTATCCTCCCCTTCTTTATTCATTCATTAAATCATCTTATGGGCCCCTTCTAGTTTCTCTGTCTTTATCTATTTTTACTCCTACCTTAATACATATGTGTAGCTGTTAGGAGCCAGGGTCCTCTTAGTAGGGAGAAAATATTGTATCATGTTAAGGAAGGTATCCCAGACTCAAAAAGACATTTTTGTGTGTTTTAGGGCTTGCTTTGTGGTCCGTTATATGATTAACTTTAGAGAAGTTTCCACGTACTGCTGAGAAGAATGTGTGCTGTCTGTGGCCTGTAATATTCTCTAAGGCCGCGTTACATCTAGCTGACCTAGGGAAAACTTACTGATGAGTTTTCTTCGCTGACTTTGAGTTTGGAAAACTTATGTAGGTATGAGAGTGGGATACTGAAGTCTTCTTCTATTGTTCTGTCAGTACCTATGCACCATTTTATCCCTCGTAGCATTTATTTTATGAAATAGGGATCACGAAAATTCAATACATCATTGTTTACAATGTTTATCTGCTTGATGAATTGTTTACTTTATTGGCATGAAGTGGCATTATTATTTTCTTCTTTTTATTGCATCTCCAATCTTTTGGCTAAGATCAATTATAGTATGTATTTCTTCTTGTTTTTAAGTCTTTTTTTTTTTTTTCAGAAAATCAATACACTAGCTTGTTTGCCACATTCATTTGTTTGGTAGGTTGATTTTCAGCTTTTATTCTTGGGTTTTGGGTTTTTTTTTTCCTAATTAAATATGTTTCATAGATAGCAGAATCTCGTTTATTAACCCAATCAGCCTGTGTCTTTTCATTAGTGTGTAGAGGTAATTTTTCAAGGTTATTATTGAGAACGGTTTTTAGTATTGTGTTAGTGGTTGTTATGGTTGGCTGTTTTATGCATGTTTTTTTTTCCTCTTTTGATAGTATTACAGGTTGCTGGGTTGCTGGGTAGGGCATGACTGGTTCCTTCCTGGCTCTCTTCTGTTAATTTTTCCTTTCATGAACATATTCTTTCTTATGGGTGAAACTATCTGTCTTCTTCTTGTATATATGGTATTTTTTAAAGAGTGTTATGTGGTGTTTGCTTTGTTTTAATGAATTGCCTTAACTTGTGTTTGTCTTGAAATATTGTTATTTTTCTTCATATTTTAAGAGATAACTTCTCCAGGTAGAACCCTCTTTCTTGACATTTATTTCCAGGACTTGAAATAAACCATTTAATGTTTTCCTGGCTTTTAGTGTTTCTGATCAAATATGTGATGGTGCTATTCATATGTTTCTGCCTCTATATGTGACTTTACATTTTTCCTTAAAATTTTGATTATTCAGACCAAAAGTATAAAACTGTCAAATTTGAGAATGTAACAAAACTCTAATAGAAAGTGGATAATAAAAATACTTTGATTATTATTTCTTTGTTTTTATTTTTGGTGTCTTGGCTATGATGCCATAGGTGAGTTCTTTACTGGCCATGCCTGCAGGTCTAAATGTTTTTACATTTGAAAGTCTGTTTATTTCCCTATGTTTTGGAAACATGGTGCGGTGGGAGGTGGCCGGGAAAAAGACAGCGAGTCGAAGAGAGCAAGAGAGGAGAGTGACAGAGACAGAAAGTTGCGGGTTGGTTCTAAGCATGCGCAAGCATCTGGCCTGCACCCCTCAGAATGCCACCACCTGTACAGGGGCAGGCGGATCACCAGGACTACTCACATTTTCACCCTCACTCCTTCTACCGCCAAAGCCTAGATATCACTCCTGTTTCTCTTTCCTCGGAACCACATAGCTATGCTCTCCAAGAACACACCAAGGAATCAGAGGAGCCCAAACCAAGCAAGCAAGCAGACAAACAAAAAACGCTCATCAGTCCCTAGGCTAGATGCACTCGTAATTCAGCCAGGATTCCAGACCCACAGGCATTCACAGTCGGATCCCACCAAAGATGGACTGTCATTTTAGAGAGACCCCCCCCCCCCCCAACAAGGTGTTACAGCTGAACAAGCCTCCTCCAGCTTCTGGCATGAGACAGAATTGTCGGGGGTGACACACTCCAAGCTTATCCACCTTTCTTGATCCGTTTCCCAGTGCACCCCTCCTCTTGCTGCCTGCCAGGCTGCGTCAGGGCACAGCCAGGAGAGTGGGTACGCACTCGTGGGGAGGGTCCTGATGGATGGAAGGCTGGAGCAGGCCGGTGATGCTAACAGAGTGAGGCCCTCCCCCTCCCGAAGTAGCCTTGGCCCAGTAGGATCAGCGCTGCCAGGTTAAAACCTCTGCGCCTGACCCTGACCCTAACACTACACCTCCCCTTTACTAATACTGCTGTGTATTCTTTTCACAGTCCCACCGATGAGCATGTGTCTAACGACAGTGCTGCACAGTGTTAGTCACCTGTTTCCTGCTTATCCGCTAGGGTTCTATCATACCCACTAGGTAAAGGTTTACCCGAACCCAGCATGAAGCCACGAAAACAAAAATCTTGTTTCCTAAAATCTCTCTTTAATTGTTAGTATTCTGGGCACCCTTCCACTTGTGGGACAGATTGATAACTCCCCTGCAAGTTGGGTAATGGCCTAAGTAAGCTATCCTCCTTGATAGCAGGAGGAAGAGGGAGAAGTGTGTACTGAACGCGGTGAAGGGAGCTCAGGGTCACTGCCCACAAAGGGGAGAAGCGGGAGGCTGAGCAGAGTGGTGGGTGCTCCCCGGGGCGGGGTGGGAAGACAGACGGACAGGCTATTGGAGGACAGACACAAGTGCGACTGAAATGCAGATCTGGAAAAGGTCTAGCCCTAGACTGGAAGCTTCGGCCAGGAACCACTGCGCTGTGCACCTTCAAAACACTCTAATGCAAGACTATATCCTATTCAAAGGGTGAAGAAAAGACAGAGATGAACTTCATTATTCAGTTTCCCTCTAAAATGATGTGGTGATTATATTAGAACTTCTGTGTCAAGAAATAAGTGGAGGAAACACCAGAATTGTATGAATATATTGTAAATGAAGCACACTTTTATAGTTTCATGCTTTCTGTTGTGTACATGTTTGTGATATTTTAGGACGCAGTGACCTATGAGGATGTGCATGTGAACTTCACTCAGGAAGAGTGGGCTTTGCTGGACCCTTCCCAGAAGAGTCTCTACAAAGATGTGATGCTGGAGACCTACAGGAACCTCACTGCTATACGTAAGGCAGTGATTCTTTCCCTTTTTAAAATAAGGGGACAACTGTTTCTTTGTTATTGATGCTCTTCTATAATTTTAATTAAGAATGAGGAAGAATGGGGTGAATAAATCAGGCATGGTTGTAAAGTTCACTGAATATAGAAACATAAATTTTGCCTAATTTCCAATTATATATATTTTCTGATACTATATTTTAGGCTACAATCGGGAAGACCATAATATTGAAGAACATTTTCAGAGTTCTAGAAGTCATGGAAGGTAATTTTCATTTGCAAACTGATATGAGTATGTCTCTGAAGAAATTTTAGTGTGTTCTGGAAGTTTTAAAGAAAAGCAACAGTATAAAAAAGCACAGCTTTAAGTGTATCGATGATTACTAAATTCTCACAAAGCCCGGTATCTAAATGTCAGGTATCTGATTTGTGTTTGCAAGGCATTCTTCTAAGAAAGAAGACAAAAGTGCCTTAACATATATCACCATTTGAATCATAGCCCCATTGGAGCTATGATGTAGAACTGCCAATCCACTTAGTCTTATGCCACTTAGATAGTGCCAGAGGTATACACATTGACTAGGTGATAAGTGTATGTCCAAAACCTTCTGATAAGCAAACAGTCCATAGTAAAGTTGGCTTTACTAAGAGAATTGTAGTAACTTTACCAAGTTTAGTGAGGGGGCAGTTTATGACAGTCAAGAATGTTGTTGTGGAGAAATCTCAAGCCCCATACCACGTGTCTGTGAAGAACAAAAAGCCAAACTGTGTGAGTGCAATGTGAAACCCTTTCATTTGTTACTCTTTTAATAGGTATATCATATGTCATAGAGGCTACAGGCCGTGTGAGCATAGGGATATTGAAAGAAGCAACATTCCTCCCCATTTCTCTCCCAGAACAATTAGGAGACATGTAGTAGTCCCCACTTTGA
>NW_026596440.1:6053627-6054607 GCF_907164565.1 Psammomys obesus | reverse complement strand
TATAAAAATAATTCATACAGATAAAAAGGTTCATTGGTGTAATGAATATGGTAAAGATAAATGTGCCAATTATCTTTGCAGGCATGACAGAAGTCATACTGGAGAGAAACCATCTGAATATACCCAGTATGGTGAAGCCTTTGCATATGACAATCATCCTCAAGGGCATGAAAGAATTCACACTGGAGAGAAACCCTATGAAGATAATCAGTATGGTGAAGCCTTTGTATATCACAGTCAACTCCTGATACATAAAAGAACACATACTAGAGAGAAACCCTATGAATGTAACCAATGTGGGAAAGCCTTTGCATATAATAGTAGTCTCAGGAAGCATAACAGAATTCATACTGAAGAGAAACCCTATGAATGTAATCAATGTGGTAAAGCCTTTTTACAACTTGATAATCTCCAAAGACATAAAAGAACACATACTGGAGAGAAACCTTATGTATGTAACCAATGTGGCAAGGCTTTTTCACAATACAGTTATGTAATTATACATAATAGAACACATACTGGAGAGAAACCCTATGAATGTGACCACTGTGGTAAAGCCTTTGCACGAAATGGTAATCTCCAAATACATAAAAGGATACATACTGGAGAGAAGCCTTATGAATGTAACCAATGTGGTAAAGCCTTTGCATGTTACACTAGTGTTCGAGTACATAAAGGAACACACATTGGAGAGAAACCCTATGAATGTAACCATTGTGGTAAAGCCTTTTCAAGTAATGTTAATCTCCAGGTACATAAAAGAACACATACTGGAGAGAAACCCTATAAATGTAACCAGTGTGGTAAAGCCTTTGCATGTCATAGTAATCTTCAAATACATACAAGAATACATACTGGTGAGAAACCGTACAAATGTAATCATTGTCATAAAGCCTTTTCACAACACAGTTATCTAAAAATACATGAGAGAATACACACTGGAGAGAAACCCTATGAATGTAACCAGTGTGGTAAAGCCT
>NW_026596440.1:6034042-6053617 GCF_907164565.1 Psammomys obesus | reverse complement strand
TTCTAATACATAAAAGAACACACACTGGAGAGAAACCCTATGAATGTGACCACTGTGGTAAAGCCTTTTCACAACTCAGTGGTCTCCTAGTACATAAAAGAACACATACTGGAGAGAAACCGTATGAATGTAACCAATGTAGTAAGGCCTTTGCATGCCATCGTAGTCTTCAAATACATAAAAGAAAACATACTGGAGAGGAAACCCAATGAATGTAATCAGTGTGTTAAAGCCTTTGCATATCATGGTTGTCTTCGAACACATAAGAGAATACATATTTGAGAGCAACGCTATGAATGCAAGCTTTGCAGACTATTTGATTACACTGTGAGCCATGAAAGTGTGTACCAGAAAAACCTGTTTCTGGTTGTGCTGTTTACATAAACTTTCTGTTTATTGTAAACTGGTTGTTGTGGTTTGGGTTGGCCCTAGCACATGCCTTTAATCCAAGAGCTTTATGTTTATTGCAAAGACGATTAAATAAAGACAGCCATTGGTCAAGAGGTGGAGCAAGCAACCAGTTGACAGGGAGTAAACAGAAAAAAACATAGAAAGTGAGAGGAAATCAGGAGGACATAAAAAGAGGTACAGGGGCAGTAGAAAGGAGGAACATTGAGTTTGAAGGGCATTTAAGACAGTGTGGAGAAAGAGAGGGGGCTTTTTAAGGTCATCTGGGTGCTTTCTCTGCCTCTTTGAGCTAGCAGGCGTTCACCTCAGCATCTGGCTCCCAAGTCTTCCTTGGTAAATTGAATTATTAGGACTTTGTTAAAAAGCAACAATAAGCAATGTGGTAAAGCCTTAGCATGTTATAGTCATCTTCAAAGGCATGAAAGAAATCATACTGGAGAGAAAACCTGTGAAGGTATTCAGTATTATGAAGCCTTTGCACATTTCTATAATCATCATCATGAAAGTATTCATATTGGAGATAAATTTTATGAATGAAATCAATGAGGTAAAGCCTTTGTGTTATGCCCCCCCCCCCCCACTGAGATCCAATAACTCAAACACCACGTCAGTGCAAATGAAACAAATTTATGGTAATTAATCTATTGATGAATCAAAACCACAAATCAGACTTGGAAGCTGAACTGGGACCCCATCCCTCCTTAGGCCAGACTGTTATAGAGTTTTTAAGCTTGAAAGCCATCAAATTTGTGCCAAGTTACAACTACATTTTTCCACCAGCCAGGATTTAGGGATAAAGACTTTCCTTATGTAGTTGATGTATGTCAGCTGATACAGAGCGTACATTTTCCAGCCTAACTAATCAAAGCTATTCTTTTGTGGTTAGGAAGAGGTATTATGTTTTGAGAACAAAAGATGAATAACAGAAGCCATATTAGGAACAGTCATAACCCTAACCCTGACCCTAAACTTAACCACTGTTCTCACCCTGACCCTGACCCTAACCCTGTAAACCATAGCCCACTACCTTACCCTCCTTTCTTCCTCTAGCTTCTGCAACTTATACCTGCTCTTTAGGTGCTTATGCTTCTGATGGTTGAAATTTCACTTGCAATGCCTAACTTCTTTATCTCTTAACTATACCTCTCCCAGTCTAGGCTCAGGTCTTCAGAGAGGTCTCTACAGACGAATTTTTGGGGGCACTGCACTTTTCTGACATCTATTCACTTCTGGCTTGGCCATCCTGTCAACACGTTAGACATTGTCCTCCCATACTACATAGGCAATAGTTCTACAAACAAAAATAAAACACAATGAAAACTAGTAAAAGTGAAATGCACAGGCAGAAGTGGGAACTCCTTTTACTGACTGCATTGGGAGAGTCAGGTGTGCTGGAGGCTGCCAGCAAAGTTGAACAGTACCTGAGAGGGGAGTGAGGATTGAAAAAAAATAAAGCAAGATACAGGGATCAGCTGGAGAGGACTGTCAGTAAAATCTGCAGCCACAAGTTTATTCCACAGTTAATAGGCAAAGCAAAACAAGTCACATCAATACAAGGAAGGGGTTCATGGAACAGCCAAAGTTTTCTTCAACCACTTCCCTGTAGCAGATATGGTCCAAGGTCACACAAACATGTTAAAGGAACTTGGAAAAGCATCCTACTTATCTCTGTCTCAAGGTGAAGGCCAAGGTGAAAACATGTTTTTTGCTGACAACTCAATAACAAAGCAGCTTGGCAAACAGGCAGCTCTCCACACAGGCAGAACAGAGCATGCAGCCCCTGCTGTTGAACTACAGCATACTTGTCTGGGGAGAGAGCACACGCGCAGCTCTATGCTTTGTGATTAAGTGCACTTGAGCAGAGGATTTGAGCAGAGGATTAGGGAGAGGAAAGGATGAGGCAACCAAAGGGCAAGAGGCTGGAGAAAGAAGAGGAGCCAGGGTAAGGGAGTGGTAAGGAAAAGAGGGGAGAAGGCAGAGGAAGGAGTATAGGGAAGAGGCAGGAGAAGGAGATGAGTCAGGAAAAGGGGTGAAGAGTCAGTTTCAGCTGGAGGTGGGGGCAGGAAATTAAGCTTAGGATAAGACAAATTATCCACAAATTATCAGCACATATTAGCCCAATACAAACTTCAAATGTCAGCCAGTCAGGAGTTACCTGACTTAGCCAACTGCACCTTAATCAACTTAATGCTTCAAAGTTACCCCCCCCCCAAAAAAAAAAGTGCTGCTCATGAGAGCCTGTCAGACCTGAGCTTCCTGGGGTTTGGTAAAAGACCTTTCCCTTTATCCCTGGATGCACTTCTCCAGAGCATTCACCATCCTAGGAACGGCAAGGAAGAAAAGTTGCCTTCTCATCTGACCACAGGGACCCTGGGTAGTCCTCCTCTGAGGAAATAAGCCCAAGACTCTTTTCAGATCCTTACACCAAGAAAGATGGCAGGTACCGCCCATCTCCTTATTAGCTGATAAGACCTAGTCTTCAGTGAAGACCCTTCCTGTCACTCTTATCAACAATCTGGTGCGAAAGGCACAAACCTGCCACCAAGCTCCAGTCACTTCTGACTTTGGAGGTTAAGTGAGGGCTTGAGAAGGCATGTCCTTACAAAATATCCTTGTCAGACAACAGTGACAAGAAACAAAGTAATTCTCTCAAGGAAGTGTGGGCAGCTCCAGGGTGGAGTGAAGCTGATCAGAGGGGAGTTGGGGACAAGATTCTGCTGTAAAAGTGAATGTAGTAGCTCCAAGCATGTTGTCAGAGGCTCACAATGGACAAGGGTGCTGGCGGTGGCACACCCAGCTGGGCGTCAGCACTGGTTGTCTAGACTGATAGACAGGGGATATTGTCTGGTCCTGAGCACACAAGAAGAATCTCTTTGCTCTCAGGGTGGCTGGCCCTTCCTCCAGCTCTTCCCGTTTATGGCATGGGGAACACGCTATCTCTCAGGCAGCAGTCACAGAAACCTCATTCTCACACTCTCTTTCTCCACCCCCCCCCCCCGGGTGCAGTGGCCTGCTTTGAAAACCTTCTCAGGCCTCTGAACCAAGCCCATTCTGCTACCTTTAAGGCCAGCTCCTCCTAAAGCCCTTTCCTCATTTCTGTATTACTAATTCCCCTACACCACCACACCAGCACACAACACCTTGATAACTCCTGTTGTTAAAAAGCACTTCCATGGCTTGAAGAGGTGGCTCAGTGGTTAAGACTGCTTGCTGTGTCTACAGAAGACTGGAGTTTTGTCCCCAGTGCCTATACCTGGCAGCTCAGGACGAGCAACTCCAGATCTAGGTGATCTGATGCCCTCCTCTAACCTCTGTGGGCATTTACACTTTATATGCACATAACCACAAATAAGTAATGAAAAAGAAAATAAATATTTGTTAAAGCTTTTTCCCTCCCACCCCCAAAGGAAAGTCCTTTTGACAAATGGTCCTGGGAGACTAAGATGATCATGTGTAGAGGAATAAAGTTGGACACTTATATCATTTCAAAATATTAGCTCAAGGTGGAGAAAAGACCAAGCGCAAGACCTCAATGCCCAGCTTCCTTCTGGGCATGGCAGCTTATGCTTTGATTCCTGGTCCTCGAGACACAGAGGCCAGAGGGTCATAAGTTGGAGAACAGCGTGCACTGGAGGATAAGGTCCTGAAACAAAACAAGGAGGGCTAAATAGTTATGACTGCTTGCCTTCCAAGTAGGAGCAGCACCCACATAAAAGCTGGCGTGACTGTGAGTGCCTATAACCTCAATATTTGGAGACAGAGATGGGGAGAGAGGGAGAGAAGAGAAAAGAAGAGGAAAGAGAGAGAGAGAGAGAGAGAGAGAGAGAGAGAGAGAGAGAGAGAGAGGTGGATCCTGAGAGTACACAGGCCAACCACTGTGGCCAAACAGTACCAAGTTTCAGATTTAGTGACTAAGTCGCAAGACAACCACTCAAAGAGTGATAAAGGAAGACACTTGATGTCTTGCTATGACCTCTGCACATGTATTCATGTATGTGCATAGTTGTCTATGCATGTGCATGTCACACACACACACACACACACACACACACACACAACACAAACACATATGCATGCACACACACCAAAACATCAATTACAACCATCATAAGTAAACTTTTGGTCTGGAGACATAACTCAGGACTTGACTAGGTCCTGTGTTTCTTCCCAGCACATCGCAATCTTAACATATTGTTGATAATATAGCAAGGGTCCTGGCCATGGCCAAGAAGAGTGTGGACACAAATCTCAGCCCTGCTTCTTACCAGCTATTACGCTATGTGGCCACCTTTCTTGGAAGGCTAAAATAGATATTACCCAGAATCACAAGGATTTGGAAACTGAGGGAAGGCTTGTAGACTCCCGAGGGTTAGGCTTTGCTCTCCTTCCTGTTGCTTATCAGGGCCAGTCTGAAGCTGTTCTTTGTAACACCTGTTGCTCTGCCTACTCTGAATAGCTCCAAAGTACACTAGACCCTACACAGAGTTCAGTTCACATTAACTGATTATAAAGACCACATTCTGGGAGTGTTGTTTCCTGGGAAGGGCCCTGCAGCATAGGGGCTGGGGCAGTGGTAATAGGAATAGAAGCCAGGCTGTGCTATGCAAACACCCCACCACTAAGCTACATCCTTAATCCTCTTGATACTTGTTATTTTGAGACACAGTTAGAATACATTGACTAGGCCATTCTGCAGCTCACTGTATTCTAGGCAAGATTCCCACTTATGACCCCCCTCTCTCAGCTTCCCAAGGGGTAGAGATTACAGGCTTTTCCCACTAGATCAGTTGACTATTTACTTGTTTATCTATATCTTTTGATCCTTACTACGTCTTATTTGCCATGGTTGACCCTGAATTTCTAGTGTCAAACAATCCTCCTGCCTCACTCAGACTCCAAAACCTGGGACTTCAGGTTCTAACCTGAGTCCCAATTTCAAATTCTGTATCTCAGAATGTCAGCACTGGGACAAGAGTTAGAAACAATTCTTCTTCAAGCTCCTTCTATCATGAGGGGAACTGAGATTACAAAGTGCTGACAATTTCTCTGGAGGCCTCAGGACCTTAAATCCCAAGACTGTCATACCCTTCACTTTAGGCCTGGCCTCTAAAACTCATGCCTCTCTTTGAGGCTACAGAGAGGGCTCAGAGTTTAAGAACACTTGCTACCCTAGCCCTAAACGTAACCTTAACCCTAACCTTAATCTACCTCCTACCTATTGTATTCCAGTCTACACACTAAAATCTTGTGTGTGGCAGTGGATGTTTTATTTACATGCATGTCTGCACACCACTTTCATGAAATGTCTGAGGGAGAGAGAGACATATCCTAGAACTGGAGTGAGCTGACGTGAGGGTGCTATGAATGCAGCCCAGGTCCTTTGGAAGACCGGGTCCTCTTAACCACTGAACCATTTTCCAGACCTAAAACTTTTCTAACTGTGACATCTGATACATTTGTGGACCACACATTTTACTAGATAAGATCAAGTTTTTTTTTTAAATTATTTCATTTAATTTTATTTATTTTAACTTGTTTACATTTATTTATTTTACATGTATAAATGTTTTGCCTGCATGTCTGTATGTATACTGTGTGGGTCTGATGCTTGCAGAGGTCAGAAGAGGACATTTAATAACCTGGAATTTAATAAAAAATAAAGTAAAAAATATATAAACATATATACACAAACCCTGGAACTGGAGTTAAGAATGGTGTGAGCCACAGTGTATGTGCTGAGAATCAAACCCTGGTCCTCCGCAAGAACAACACATATCCAAAGGGCTGAGTCATCTCTCCGTACATGTTTTATTTTTTGTACTGGGTATTAAAAGTAAGGACCCCACATTGTAGGCCAGTGTCCTGTGACTGAACTACCTAGCCATCAATTTCTGCACTTTTCACTGGGGACAGAGCCTCATTTAATTGTCCAGTAGGCCTTGGAGGCTGCCAACCCTGCTGCTGCAGACCCCTGAGCAATTTTGACTTACAGGCCAGCACTGCCAGGGCTGGATTCAAAAATCACTTTAAAGGGTTGGAAGTCAGTTCACATATTTGTTTATTGTTAAGTATTTTCTTTCTTTTTTAATTTTTTTATTAATTACACTTTATTCACTTTGTATCCCACCATAAGCCCCCCTCCTCCCCTCCCTATTCCACCCTCCCTCCCCCTTCTTCACACATGCCCCTCCCCAAGTCCACTGATAGGGGAGGTCCTCCTCTCCTTCCTTCTCATCTTAGTCTATCAGATCACATCAGGAGTGGCTGCATTGTCATCTTCTGTGGCCTGGTAAGACTGCTTCCCCCTCAGGGGGAGGTGATCAAAGAGCAGGCCAATCAGATTATGTCAGAGGCAGTCCCTCTTCCCATTACTATGTAACTCACTTGGACACTAAACTCCCATGGGCTACATCTGTGCAGGGGTTCTAGGTTATCTCCAAGCATGGTACTTGGTTGGAGTATGAGTCTCTGGGAAGACCCCTGTGTTCAAATTTTCTGGTTCTGTTGCTCTCCTTGTGGAGTTCCTGTCTTCTCCAGATCTTACTATTTCCTACTTCTTACATAAGATTCCATGCACTCTGCCCAACAGTTGCCCATAAATCTCAGTGTCTGCTTTGATAGTCTGCAGGGCAAAGCTTTTCAGAGGCCCTGTTTAAGTATTTTCAAGAAAATTGAGTTGACTATGTCAATTTTCCATGCTACAGTAAGCATATATAAGTAGCTGTGTGGTTTTTGTTAGGATATATTTAAAAATGCCACACACAACAGATCTAATATGAAAGAGATTTATTGAATGGAGGTGAAGAGAGAGAAACAGAGGCAGAGGGAGTGCAAGAGAAGAGAGATAACAGAGAAAGAGCAGGTGGGAGTGGTGGACTGGTTATATCTAAAGTACCTGGCCCAGGTGATGTCAAAGGACACAGGCAGTGACAAAGACATTGTCAGGACCCTAAAGGCCCCTAAGGGAAGTCCCATTGAATTGCCTGAACAACATAACATACCCCCCCTTTTTAATTAAAAAAAAAAAAAAAGAGGGGCTAGGAAGGGGCGGCAAGGCCAGCATGCAGATGCTGGACTGCTTCTCATATAAGGCAAGTTAAAAGTATATAAATACAGGTTCCTTGGAAGTAGCTTTTGGTCACCATGCAAGGGAGGAAGACAGAAGAAAAATAAGAGCACCAAAATGTCCGTATTACACGGTGAGGAGGAGGGGATAAGCAGGCATCTCTAAGGCCAGCCCCAAGAAACCTGACAAACCAGATACCAGGCATCTGTGAAGCCACCTACGGACTACCTGAAACCACCTGCACATATTCTGGGTCACCTTATAAGAGAGCTCTAACCACATCCAATCTCTCTCCTGCCCTGCCCAGAGATGGTCTCTGTGAGCCCTTTCCTTAATAAACATCCCACCCACCGTGTAACTTAATGTACAATCCTAACAGGAAGCCCCTGCCCTGGAAAGTTCAGGCTAGAGGGTGGGGTCTGCCAACCATACCCCCAACCCCCACCCTAGCAGGTAGGGACCCCAGAGGAATGGTGGGAGGACCTGCAGCTGTTTGTCTCAGGCTTGAAGTACACCATTCTAGCCTTTTCTTGATAATAAATGAATAACAGGTAGGGAAATCAATCATCTTTAGCTACTTCCTGCCACAATAACTAGAAAAAGCAAAAGGAATAAAATAATTGTTGTCAAAGGCTTTAATTACATTCAAACATCTCAATTTATTTTTCTATTCTCGGAATTAAAAGAAACATATTTATTTGAAGTTGTTCGGTGTGTGGAGACTTCTATGACACACTTCTATGAAAAAGAAAAACAGAAAGAAAAAAAAAACCAGGAAAGAGTAAAACCCTTTCATGTATTTCCGAAATTGCCCCCCACAGACTTGTGGGAAATGTAGTTTCGCCCTGTGTGACGTCACAAGCAAGGCCCAGGGAAACGCGGAAACGTTTCCAGAATCTTTCCTTGAGTTCGGTCCCGTGGATGCACCCTTCGCTGTTCTTCAGACTTGGGCTGGATTATTTGACCTTGAAGATAGGTACCAGCCGGGAGAGAGGAGTCCTACAAGCCGGAGTCACATTACAGGTCGGACAGGGTGCGGAGCTGTGGGTGGGTTTACGCAGATAGAACCGGTTGTGGAGGTTTTTGCGGTGACCTGGGCTGGGCTACCGAGTCCGGTCATGCCTGGAGAGAGGAGGATTGGAACCGTGTTTTTCTGCTGCCAGTTGTCAAGCACTGGAAACACGGCTTGGGGAGCCACGTCCCAGGTTGCCCCGCCCCCGGCACGGGCTGTGTCGGCTCACCACCTCATCTTGGGAGGTGTGTAACGTGCGTTCATGTTCCTGCTTTGTTGTGAAAAGATCCTGTTACCAGCTTAATGAGACTTAGTGACTGCTGTACTTGTGAGATTGTTGGCATATATCCCAAGTAGGGGCTCTAGCCTGCCAGGTATTCTTTAACAGTTTATAGAACAGTTTTTGGGGGGAGTTGATATACTGGGAGAAAGACGTTCCATTTTCTTTGAAATGAGTCACTGCGGATTTTAAAAGGCCCCCCTTTGAAGATAAATCTCCTAGGTACAATACCACTCTGACCTGAACCCTCGCAGCAGCATTTCCATATGAGATAAAAGGCCCAGAAAGAGGACCACCGCAGAGATAGTAGACTCCTAATGTCTTCTGGTTTTTACATATTTTGCCACATTTAATTAAGTCACGCCAAAGGTTCATTTGTCACGAGTCTTTTTTATAGCATTCAAGTCTGTTAGAACAAACATTTATTTTTAACCACCTTATTTTAAATACCAATATTTGTGGATTTACTACCTCTGATACTCAGGAAAATAATAATATTCTATTAAACATTATTTAAAATGGGAAAAGTATGTTGCCTGATGCATATGAAGAAAACTGTTTTCTTAACGTCTATTATAGTAACATACCCTAAAGTTATAAACCCTTTTTATGTTCTTGTTTTTTACATAACTAAAATTTGTGGTGCATGCTTGACAGCAAGGCTTTTGGTAGATAGTGGCAGGAGAATCAGGGCTTCTAGATCATCCTTGGGAGGGTTGAGGTGTTACTAGTGGAGCCGTGGCCTAGGCCATAACCCAGCATGTGCAAGTGCCTGGGATCAGTCACTAACACTGCAGAAAACAAAAAAAACAACAAACAAATAAACACCCCCCCCCAAAAAAAAAAAAACAGTTATGGAAGGCTCCTGATTAAAAACTATCGTTAGCTATGGAGCAGGTCCAAGGACATCTTGGACTACTTGGACCACAAGAGGCTCAAGCCTGAAAGCGAGGGTGCTGGAGAGAGAGCTGTAGGCATGATGTGTGTAACCGTGAGGACCTGAATGGGACCTCATGTGTGTACAGCCATATAGATATGTATATGCAGAGATATATGTGTGTGTGTATAAATACATATATGTGTGTGCATGTATGTATGTATAGTGTGGTTGAAAGGGAGGTCACTCCCTCCCCCGCCCCACCCCCAGCAATTAGTACAGAGCACACCAGACACTAAATTCTCAGCACAAAGATTTATTGTCCTGAATGGGTCAGTGGAGGTGGGGGCTGCAAGGACAGCAGCAGCAATTGAGAGCAAGCAAGGAAAGCAAGAGAACAAGAGAGGATGTTTCTGCCTGGGTTTTAAGGGGAAAATGTTGGTAAATCCTCATCAGACATATCAGACAAATAATGGATTTTAATGGTTGGACTTTGGTGTTTTGTCTCGGGAATGAGTCAGTGGCAAAATAAGGGAATAGACCGTGGGGGCCTCCTTTAGAAATGTAAGGGTTTTTATCCAGGGAGAGGAAAGGGGTAACAGGGCAAAACCTGTCTGCAGTGTTTGCCATCTCAGGCCTGCTAGAGCCCCTTCAATGGTGGCACGTGTTTGTAATCCCACCTCTGGGGAGAGGCAGACTTGCTCTCCAGCCAGACAGGCCTGCTTTTGGGACTTCTGGATCAATAAGTGACCTTGTCTCAAATAAAAGGTAGATGATGTCTGAGGAAGGAAACCTAAGGTTCTCTGGCTTCTGCGCACATGCATGTGAGCATTCGTGCATGCACAAGCGCATGTGTGTGCACACACACAGAGTTGTAAAGTAGACTTTATGAATGTACTTTTTTAATTGTTCATGTCATCTGTCCTCACACCAGTAACCTAAGTTCCTGCAGTTGACATTCATTGTCATTTTCAGATTCTGTACACGTGCTTAAGAAAGTCTTCTGATTATATTTGTTGTATACTTTGAGAATATCTGCTTGGTATATTTCTGTTAAAGTCATTGAATTTGGCTTCTGAGATATTTGTTTACATTTATTGAGTAAGGAAATAACCAAAATTCGGTAGTTTAAAAATAAGAACAGTTTTGATGAGCGCATTTTGCAGTGCGTTCATTTGACAGTTCCTGTGCTACTGCTGGCTAGATCACAACTGACGCTTTAGCCATCTGGTGCTTTGACTGAGACTGGTTGGTTTAAGATGGCTTCCCTCAGAAAAGACCCTGTGCCCAGATATATTTGGTCCTTGTGGGGCTCCTATCCTTTCCCCATCATACTAGCTCCCTTTCTTTCATATGATTCCCTATACTCTGCCAAAGGTTTGGTTATAAGTCTTTGTATCTACTTTGAAAACACTCCTAGTTAGAGTCTTTCAGATGCCTTCAGTAGACTCCTGTCATACATTCAATGCACGTCCCATTTGTCTTTCTAAATGAGGATTGATCATCTTACCCCATGTCCGCTCTCTTGATTATCTTTTTTAGGTGTATATGATATTCAACCAAGGACCATGTATGGATATAACCTAGAACCTCCGCTTGGATGTAGCCCGTGGTAGTTCAGTAACCAATTGGTTTCCCATAGTAAGGGGAACAAGGACTATTTCTAACAGGAAGTCAATGGCTGGCTCTTTGACCTCCCCACCCCCAAGGGAGGAGCAGTTCTGTTAGGCCACAGAGGAGAGCTTTGCAGCCAGTCCTGAAGATACCTGATAAAACAGGATCAGATGAATGGGGAGGAGGTCCCCCCCATCAGTGGACTTGGAAAGGGGCAGGGTGAAGATGAGGGAGGGAGGGTGGGAGTGGGAGGGAATGAGGGAGCGGGATACAGCTGGGATACAGAGTTAATAAAATGTAACTGATAAGAAAAAAATAAAATTAAAATGAAAAAAAAATTTAAAGCATCAATAAAATTTCCAGTGTGTGTGTGTGGGGGAAGATGGCTTCCCTCCTGTTTGTAGTAGCTTGGGCTTGCTCTTGCCTAGGGCATGTGTCCTGGCCATGGGGTTCTACACACTATATCTTGCCCAAGGGTATAACCAACAATGGAAGAGAATGTTTAAATCATATATTCTAATGTTTGTTTGACCAAACCTAATCAAAAGACATTGTTGGAACATATTGTTCAAGCATTCAGACACAGGTAGGACCAACACTGGGCAACATTGCTGGAAAACTATTCTGAAAGAAATCTGTGTACATTTTCCCTATATAATTGTGTTGTAAGATACATACTTTCCATGATGTTTGGGCAGGTGTGTTGCAGTGAGGTGTAGAATCCCTGCACCAATAGAACAAAAACACAATGTATTTCTGTAGTGTTTATTTTGTTTAAATGACTAGACAGTATTTATACGTAGCATTATATAACCATTCATTTGGTAGGAAATATATGTTTGCATTAACTCCAGATCAATTTTTTGTGTAATCTACATTATTATACTTATAGATGCCTCTTCCCTGAGTCCTTTCTGTACCTCCTTCAGCTGTATTTTTCCACACAGGGGCATGTTGGTGCTTTCTAGCTAATGTATGGGGAGGAGACAAGGATTAGGGCCAAACAAGTTCCTTACTCACTCCATCTGCTTTCTGTCTTGTATTTCCAGAGTAATTTTGGCATCTCCAAGAGCAATACAAGTGGAACAAACCTCTGGGGAGTTGTTATTCTTCATCTTATTTCTACATTTTATGTACTTTTAATTGTATATGTGATTTTAAATTAAACTTAGAAAAGAGTAACACAGAGGTAGGTCAAGAATTCAAGGTCAGGATGACTGTGGTAGTGCATGCCTTTAATCCCAGGATTCTAGAGGCAGTGGCAGCTGGATCTCTGTGATCCTGAGGCCAGCATGACCTACATAGTGAATTCTAGGTCTGCAAAGCATACATAATGAGAGTCTGTCTAAAAAAATTAATTAAAAATATATTTTAAAAGTCATCCTCAGCTACAGAGTGAGTTGGCAGCCAGCTGTGGCTATCTGAGACCCACCCTTACTAACTTAAAAAAAAAAAAAAAGAAAGAAAAAAATTGTGAAATTTGTTTAAGTTGAAGCCTCAAGTCATGAAAAGCAGGTGTTGTAGGACCCTATTCCTGGGGAGACTCAATAAATGCCTACCCACCCCAGACAAAGAACTGATGAGACAGAATTAAGGAAAACACCAATGAGTTTCCCTGGGGTAGTTACTGGAGTATGGCTGAGGGGTTACTTAGAGGAGCAGAAATAACTCAAGGACAGCTGCATCATCCACAACCCACCCCAGCATGGGTGATGCCTCCCCAAAGCTGGAAACCCTGAGCTCACTGCACAACATGCAGGCAGCTCACCAGGGTGTCCTTTTCAGGTAGCTCAGGTGGTCTGAGCCAGTTCCAGGTGACTGGGATGGTCTCTGCTTCTTCCTGGCTAGTGGCTCAGCTACCTCTTCTTAGGCAGCTTAGCTTGTGTGAGAGTGTCTCAGCAGTCCTTACTGTCTGGGGACAGAGGGACCTAGTGTACCTGATCAGTTTGAGCAATTTCCTAAAGCAGAGGTTCTCCACCTTCCTAATGCTGCGACCCTTTAATACAGTTCCTCGTGTTGTGGCAACCCGCAACCATAAAATTATTTTCATTGCCATTTCATAACTGTACTTTTGCTGTTGCTGTGAATTGTAATGTATCTATCTGTGTGCTCTGATGGTTTGGGGTGACCCCTGTGAAAGAGTTGTTCAGCCCCTAAAGGGACTGAGACTAACAGGGGCTTCTCTGCATAGGCTGTTCCACCTATATTTGTATCTTAACGAGTTTCCCTGCAGGTGGAAGATTTTCCCTCTCTTTAGTGTCCTCCACATTTCTATACACCAGCAGGTTGTATGAACTAGTCACTTACACTGAATTTAAATTTATCTTTTTTTTGTCACGGCAGACACACTTTTTCGTGATGCAGATGAACCAAAGGAGAGTTTACCTTTTCATAGAGCATGCTTACTCACTGGCACAATGTCTAAAATAACTTTTTTTTTCTTAGACATTCGACATAGTAGAATGTTTATCATTACCCACCTAGAATTAAACACTTTCAGTGTTTCCCAGAGAAAATACTGGCCTATTGCTAAAGCAAAGCTCACCCAGAACATTTTCTGTGGCTGTTGACATGTGAATTTAGCTCCAGTAAAGTTATACTTACCAATGAAAACTTAGACTCTGGATAATTGAGCCAACATCAAGTGCATAAACCATCTCCACACATTTTTCTCAATTCATCTCTCCATGTAGCATGTAGCATGGTACTTTGTGTGTGTTTGTATGTTTGTGTTTGATATACATACATATCACGTATATTTTCACTTCTTTGCACTTTAATTCAGTTAATTCTTTAAAGGCTCATCAATAGCCTAAAATATATTCAAATCCAAGGTTTACTTTCAAGTCTTCGCTTGAATTTTCTGCCGTATTTAATAATGCATTTATCATTTTCTTGTGGATATTCATCTTAATTAGTCTTTGCCACCAGACACTGTGGTGGCCTCCGTGAGTGTTGGGATTAAAGGTGTGAGCCAACCATGACCAGCTTCAAGGTAATTTCTTAACTGTAACCTGTAAAATCAAAAGTTGAATTATATACTTCCAACATTTAAGGAATATCTATTACCAGTTCAAAGAGAAGCAATGGGGACATAGGGAGGGAAAAAAAATAGACTAAAGCAAGACTGGGTATCCAGCAGAGCAAACTCCAAATTCTGTAGCTTCATGCCAGGTGTATGAGGGCTTAAATGGCTCTGCACCAGATTTGCTGCCCGCAACATATCTGTGTCTCCCTCTCTTGAGCTAAGTCTACTTCCTGTACCAGATATCCCACAGTTCTGGCATCTGCAACATCTTGGAATCTCCACTGCACCCCAAGTCTCACACTCATAGCTCTCTGAGATCATGGACAAGGAATCCACGACCTCTTCCCTTCATGGCCTTAACACTTGCAGCATGTGGTCAGAACTACCAAATTCTGCTGCCAGCTTTGCATGGACCGTTGCCTTAAGCCACATAAGCAGCAGCTTTTGTTTTCAGTTGCTCTCTAGGAGCTAAGAAACTTTCACATGTTGGAAACTTAGCTGCATAGGGTCTTGCCCTGAAGGCACTCTTTCTTTTGTTCCAGGGTTAAGCAGGCATCACCTTAATGGCAGTCATGTCTTGGAATCATGTGAGTTCAGAACCAGTCTCCAAAGGACCTCTGAAAATCTGTTTTGTTTTTCCTATTGTACAGTTTTCCTAATTCCTTCTGGGAGAGGATAGGAGGGAAGCTAACCGCAAAACTCTTTTGTTCTTTGCAAGATCCTTGAGATTGTGCTGGTTACTTTATGTCAACCTGACACAAACTAATGTCACCAGGAAAGAGGGAACCCAAGTTGAGGAATTCCCTCCATCCGACTGCCCTATGGGCATGTCTGTGGGGCATTTTCTTGATTAATGATTGATGTGGGATGACCTAACTTACTGTGTTCGGTGCCATCCCTGGTCAGGTGGTCCTGGGTTGTATAAGAAACCAAACTGAGCAGGTCATAGGCAGAGGCAGAAAGTAACCATTCCTCCATGATCTCTGCTTCAGCTGTTGTCCTCAGGCTCTTGCCGTGACTCCTTCAGTGATGGCATGTAAACTAGAAATCAGATAAACCCTTTCCTTCCTGAAGTCGGTATGGGTGGTGGTGTTTATCAGAACCTCAGAGAGCAGACTAGGACATTGACTTTACATTCCGTTAGTAACAAGTGAATGGCTTTCTCAGTTTATTCTTGGCAGATAACCTTGACTGGAATTTCGTGGATTACTGGTAATGACACCAGAGAAGATAAATAGGGGAAATCTATATTTTGTTGTGACTGCAAAATGTGGGGGAAAAAAAGGGCTGGAGAGATGGCTCAGAGGTTAAGAGCACTGTCTGCCCTTCCAGAGGTCCTGAGTTCAATTCCCAGCAGCCACATGGTAGCTCACACCCATCTATAATGAGATCTGGTGCCCTCTTCTGGTGTGCAGGTGTACATGCAGGCAGGAATAAGTAAATCTTTTAAAAAATGTGGGAAAATTTTTCTCAAGAAAATATAGTAGATAACTTATTATTGAAATCCATTACAGTGGTTCAAAAATCCAATAAATAGTTCCTCTTTTGAAGGCTTCTGATGGATGACCCTTTGTCTTGTTACCTGGCCATTGAAGTTTAGTTGTAAATCATATGGGAGGGAATTTGCTGTCCTAGAAGTGTTCATGTGTGATTTATTATACACTTAATAGTTTATTGTGAGAAAAACAAGTAAATTAATTCATTTATTTTCTGAAAATTTTAATCTTTCTTTTCATTTTTAGGTATGAAGTATCAGTGCCTCATATTTTTTCACCTCCTTATGTAGAAACATTGATCTTGAATGTTTTTCTGGATTTAAGCCAAATACTGTCTCTTTTAAAACTGTTAGTAAAGCAGAGAGCAGAACAACTAAGTGAAAGCTAATATCAATCTTGAACCAACAAAAAGAGGCTGTAAAAGTCTGTCTGATCTGCTGTCTTTTGAATCAAATACAGAAACAGAGAAGGAAGAAGAAATGGCTGGTTCTAAGGTAAATGTGGCCCAAGACAAGGGCTTCGTCTTAATTTTCCTCCCAAAGTACATTGTATTTAAAACATGTAAATCTTTACTTTTATACACCTAGTAAACATTTTAAGTACTTATTTGTTTACCCTTCTTATAGCCAAAGTTATCTTTGTAAAAGATATCTTTCCTTTATTCAGAATCTTCTCCTATTCTTTCACCCTTCTTCCAAGCCTTGAATTAATGAACTGTTGTATTGAAAGTATTTTTATTGAAACAACTGTATATGGGAAGGCATTGAGATTCTACATTCCTTTTGGGACTCTGTAGGCCTTTCATATTCCTGAGAGAGTGCCAATGCTAAATTTATAATCTGTCAGCTTGATGCACATGTGTCAGTAAAAGCACATTGAAGAGAAAGCTATTCATTTCCCAGACTAACTCAAAAAGTTTTGAATAGAATCTTTTCCCTTATACGCCAAGGAAAAATGAATTACATTTTTACAATTTTCAGAAACATGACTTCAGATCTGCACAACTAATGAAAAAAACCTATTATAATGAATGGTGATAAAGACTGCAAAGAGGAAAACAAAGTAGCTCTAAGATTGAGATGCTGAGAGTGACGTATATACAAATTCAGACCTGCAGGAAGCCTATGAAGGGACTTAGCCACTGTCATGAGTTCTACATGTCAGAAACAAAAATATTGAATATTTGTTGTCTATTGTTCTTGGATTTGATATGAACTAACATAGTTCTTGTCATTGGTAGAATTCCAGTTTATGTGTACCTATTCACATTCTTCTCTGTTATACTGAAAAAAGAAATGTTATTCTTTTTCTAATAGTGATTTAATTTCATGATTCTTGTTTGCATTTGTATTACCGAAACTTGTAATTCTCAAACGTGAATCAGGCAGATGGCTACAGTGCAGAGTAATGCCATCATTGCCCACCAGGAAAGCATACTGAAGACTTATTAGTCACCATCAGACAGGGGTCTGGCTACAGGGATGATTCTTTCTGGATGTTATATTGAAAAAAAGTGTGGCAATCTTCCAGTTGTTTGCTTGCTAACATGAGCCTTTGCATTCATGGGGGATGCTTCTGTTATTCTGGATCCTGGATTTCATGTGCTTGATGTGGAAGTGTGCTTTCACATACTATGCTCCACCTCCAGATCTTGCTGCTCAGGGTCTTCAACAAGATTTGCATTAAGGAGAGTGTCAAAGAAATGCAAACCTCCACCCATATCAAAACACCTAATGCAAAAGCTTCTGTACCTGACAAAGCCTATCATCTTTCTTAATAAGTGTTCTAAATGATTTCTCAGCATAATGCTTAAGGATGGAATTTCTTTTGGGATAGACCTAGAAATTAATTAATACATACATAATAGTAGTATGTTGAAGGTGAAATTAAAATTACCTTTCAGCTTTGAGGCTCTACGTAAACTTTAACCATAGTTCAACATTTATTCTATATTAGAAATATATAGCTGGCAGTTTATATTTCTCAAAGTATTTGCTGTTACATACTCAATATATAAATTCCATATATAAATTTAGTGAATCTTTTTGTGTTACAGTAAAGTCAATAATTGATTTTTAACCAATGCCAATTTAATTTGAGCTAACTATTTATGAAGGATACTTTAGGCTTTAGAGGTGAAATCGGTAGCAGCCTCATGGGAAATAAGACAAGGCATTGAGTTTTAAATATAAACTTTTATCGGAAGCTGTTTCTTTGGGAACCAGAATTAGAATAGTTCCCTTGTTTTCCTCCAGAACTTGATGGTAAGACCCTATTGAAGATACCACAGGCTTAAGTCATAGGACGTGGAGAAATGAAGCTGCTTAGCTTTCCTAGTGCTAAAAGGGTCTAAGTATGCTCTTGGGAGAGAAAAATAATCAGCAGTCTTACCCAGCTCTGAACCCTGTGACCTACCATAAGTGAAGTCATTAAGATTGCATGACTCAGGGACTATAGCATGTTTGTAGTTGCTTTTCTTAACTATTGTTATTTGTTTTACATTTGAAAATTCTTTTCTCTCAGTGAGCATACACAGTACCAGGTGTCATTATGGCATTTTCAAACACTGTTTGTGTTCATTCTCCTCTCTCCTGTTGTACCTTTACACCGACCCACCTCTATATCTCCCTATCCTCCCATCCTCTTATCCCCTTGATGACGTATTTCTTTTTTATTAACCTTTCTTTCTGTTTCTTTGTATGTGTGTGTGTGAGAGAGAGAGACAGACAGAGAGACAGAGAGACAGAACATCGTACATGTGGAGTTCCAAAGACAACTTGCAGGAGCCCATTCTCTCCTTCCACCATGCGGGTGTCAGGGATGGAACTCAGGCTGTCCCTTATCTCACTAGTTTATTTTCAAATGCATGAAAAAATTTACTTTTTTCTAATATATAGCTCTATGTTTGCACATGCTATGTCAGATATAAATATTTGACTAGTTTTGTTTGACTTTGTAGTAAATTTTTTAAGACTTTTTTTTTTATTATGTATACAGTATTCTGTCTGCATGTGTGCCTGAGCCCCAGAAGAGGGCAGCAGATATCACTATAGATGGTTGTGAGCCACCATATGGTAGCTGAGAATTGAACTCAGGACCTTTGGAAGAACAACCAGTGTTCTTAACCACTGAGCCATCTTTCCAGCCCTGTAGTAAATTTTTAAAAATATTTTTTTGCTTTAAAAATTGTTTTAAGCATTTTAGCACAGACACTTGATTTTGGCTTTTATATTCCTTTTCTATGCTTTTGAGGTCATATAAACCTAGTTGAAATATTATTTCTTCAGTTGTCTAGATTTTTAGCAACAGATGCCAGGAAAGAAAAAAAAATAACCAATAAATTGTGGTATATATGTGTAGTGCAATATTATTCAGATGTGAAGAAAAATGAAATCCTGTCATTGGAAACAAAATAGATAAATCGGGAAATAATTAATTTAGGAAGAAAAAGACATGTCAGTTGGTCTCAATCAAAATTTGATCTTAGGGACCAGAACATCAGGAAATGAGGGCTGGTGCTATGACATATTTAGTGGGAAGCAAGATTCTTAGGGTATAATTATACAGAATGGTGACCACAAGTACCAGTTACATACTGTGCATTTTAGGAAGCTAGATTTTAGACTTTTGACCATAAAGAAATGATAAATGCTTGAGGAGAGAAATAACATGCAGTATAATGCTGGGGTCCATTCCCAGGTGAGGTTAGGACATGTAGAAGGGTACATGCAGTGAGGGAGAAAGGAGTCAGGTATAGGGATCAGGAGGAGTTCACATCCTGACTGACTAGCAGT
>NW_026596440.1:6004685-6034032 GCF_907164565.1 Psammomys obesus | reverse complement strand
AACGTAGATCATATCATTTTGTTCCTGGACAGGTGTTTTAACTTTCACTTGGTCAGAAGTTTAGTCATCATTGATAAACCATGACAGGACAGAATTATTTGTTACAGTCATCTTCCCTCATCAACCCCACAACCCAACTTTTAATAATCTTGTAGTTTCAAGGGCTTATTTTGCCGAAGCATGACAGCCTGTTTTCAGGCTGGTAGCTCTTGCAGTTTCAAGGGCACTAGACAGAAAGAAAATCTTCAAGCTAGCCAGGGCAGATTGTCATGTCCCAAACAGTGTATTAACAACTTTTAATAGTCAGAGTCCTAATTGTCATTAGGACCAGGAAAAGTCAGCCCAAAGCTGCTGCAGTTATTTAATTTCTGCCATAATACAGCATTTATATTTTATATATTTGTAGAATTTATTTATATATCTAATCTTGGTATTTTTCTTCCTTGGTCATGCAACAACATAGTGGCCCTGAATGAGTTCACTTTTTCTAAGAAAGGAGGTCTTAATACTTTATTCTTTTATCATTTATCCACATCATTCTTAGTCCATCAGTAGTAGAAAGAGGCTCTTAAATTAATCTGCTACCAACTTCTCTAGTGGCTCAAATATTATTTATGTTTTCAAGTTTACTTTGTTCTGATTATCCTGTTCCTGAGTAAGTGCAGGAGCAGATGTGCCAAGAGTATCTTTGAGTCCGAGCCTCATAAAGAAGTCTCTGCCATATTTACTTGAGTTATAACCTCTAGGGCGTAAGGAAGACTTTCAAGTAGGGCCAGGTAAGGATATGTCCCTAAAAAGCAGGAGGGGTAGCATAGTCAGGTCATTCCTAGGGAAGCCTAGAAAGCAGTACTCCTGAGAGAAGACATAAATGATTCATAAGAAAATTTCCATCAATTCAATATCCCCAACTTGAACAAATAATAAAAGACCTCCATGCATGTGACAAGTAGAGAGCAAGGCCAAAAAGTGGGAGACTGCACCACAGCGATTGCATCACTTGGCCCAGCTGTGCTGGATCTTTGTCAAGCAGCTGTGCTGGCTTTATAACGTTCACTGTTCCCATTAGATATGGCTGTGTCAGTATTATTGCTGTACGTTCTGTTTTTAATGTGTAACTTATATAAGTTCTAGAAATTCAGTTTTATCTGTGAATTCTTCCTTTATTGTTCTACCTTATGACTATTCAAACCAGTCATTGACATCACTGCTGAGATCTGTACATATTCAGACACCCAGACCTTACCCCAGAGCTGTTGCTTCAGCATATGCATTTTAATTTCCTGTTCATAACTGCATACATATATTTAAAATGTGTAGTGTCCTAATTCACCATATTTTTCTGTGAGAAAGATATGCAATTTATATAGTATAATACAGATTTAGCACACACTCTGTATAGTGTGGATTCCTTCAGTTTATAATTACATATGTCACAAAAATACTCACGTGGCTTTGGTGGCTCTCATCTAATTTGTCATTAAAGATAGATAATATATAAGATAATGTTACTGCATATCAAGTATGTTGATTAATATTTCTTAAACCAGAACCACTTGTAGTTCTTTCATCTTTGGTAAAATTAGGAACTGACAGCAAATATATAACTTTATTGATTGGTAATTATTTACTTTATGTAATTTATTTATATTCAGAGGCAGTTGTCATTCAAAGATGTGGCCATTGATTTCTCACCAGAGGAGTGTGAATGCCTGGACCCTGCTCAGTGGGATTTGTATAGTGATGTGATGTTAGAGAATTACAGCAACCTTGTTTCTCTGGGTGAGGATCGCTACTCTACTGAATTCTTAATTCACTGTCAACATTTGTAGAATATCTCATGTTATAGAAAATAAAATGATTATTAAGGTTTAACTAGTCAACTATATAATTATTATGATGGTTATTTTCTAACCTGATTCCAAATCAATAAATGACACAGACACTTGATAGATTTTAATAAGCCTTATTTCACCTGGAGCTGGACAGACCTCAGTCCTACATCCCATGCCATTTGCTTTAATCTTTCCTATCTGGGCTACTTCCCATCCAAAATAATATAAACACTTGCACATGCTTTCAATCTGGGCTACTTCTGGCCAGCCATACCGGTCCTCAGAACAGGCTCCTCTAGCCGTTTGAATCTCTCCATGCTAACTCATGGCAGTCCCCCTTCCTTCCTCTCTCTAGTACCTGTCTCCCTTTCCATGATTCATCTCTCCTACCTGTTTCATCTCTCTGTTTCTCCGTCTCTCCCATGATCCTTCTGTCCTTCAAGCCCACAAACCTTAGCTCCACCTCTCCTTTGCCCTGCCCAGGTGTAGGTACTTTATTGGTCAAGCAGGGACTATTTGAAGGAAGTGTTACACAGCAATATTTGGGCATACATGAGTGACTGCTCGTAAAAGACAGCAAGCAGACTTCGGGGAGCAAAATAATTAACTTTAGAATACAAAGCACCAGATTATGCCACAGCAATCTCATGGGAGCTTATGCTTTATATCAAAGAATTTTATACTTCTGCTTTTAAGGAAAAAATAGAAGGGTGGTGATAATAGTTTAGATAAGTTTTATTACATTTATTTTATTTTTAACCTCTTTTGTTTTGAATTATGAATTCTTTTCTCTAGTGGTAATTGTACAGACTCAGTTGAATGAGACATACCACACACATCTGTAAGTAAAATGGTATACCCTTTAACTTTTCTTACATAGTCTGTTTATCAGGAGACATTTAGAGAAGTGTTTGGTTTTTGTTTTTTTTCTTCCTGCAAGCTTTCATTATGCCCTCTTTTCCTTATAGGCTTCATACTAGGATAGAAATACTGGTTTTCCAGACACCAAAATAAAGCATCATGTTCCCTTTTTATACCAACAGGTCTTGCCTTCTCTAAGCCATGTCTGATCACATTTCTGGAGCAAAGAAAACAACCCTGGAATGTGAAACAACAAGCAACAGTGGCCGTCTACCCAGGTGTGTGGGAATGTCGGAACAAGAGGAGATAGAGGGGAGGACCAAAATCCAACAGAGTGCCAGACTTTTAAAATGGGTATTGATAAGCTATTTCATGGAAATAATTTGTAGGAGTCTCCATTTGTTTCTCTTACTATCAAACAAGACATCTCATGAGGATGGCTATCGTATTTTTTTTTTTAAATGAGTATTGGATTTTTGTGTGTGTGTGGTGCCAAGGATTGAACCTGCAGCCTCATAAATGTTAGGTAACAACTCCACCACTGACTTTTTAGTTTGTTTTTTATGATTTATTATTTATACAGCATTCTGCCTGCATGTATGCGTATGCACCAGAAGAGGGCACCAGATCTCGTTACAGATGCTTGTGAGCCACCATGTGGTTGCTAGGAATTGAACTCGGGACTTTTGCAAGAACAGACAGTGTTTTTATCTTCTGAACCATCTCTCCAGCCCTGTATCATACTTTTAAGTCCGCTGAGTCTTGTTCTTCCTCTCCAGTAATCTGTGCACATATCCATACTATCAAAGTAATTCCTTTTGCCTATCATGATAGATGTTTCATTGCTGTGTAAACCTCAGACAATTTATACTTGTGTCTAAAGACCTCTTGTGTCAAACCATTATAATACAGTAGCCACAAGTGAGAGTCTCTAGTTTTATCTATATGCCCACTGATTAAAATTGTCAGCTCAGAGCTCTCTGTGAGTGTATTTTTAATGATTTTTAAAACTCTGAATGTCAATGATTTAAAAATGTATTTGTTTTTTAGTCCTGATTTTGGTAATTCATTATTCATTCTTTGAGGATTTTCTGGGTTCAAGATTCTCCTTGTCCTATTTGGAATTCCATTTTCTGTGGATTTGTTTTTCTAGTCTAGTTTCTCACAAATAAGTTGATAATGTGTTTCAATATATAGTGCTTAGATGGTAGTTAAGACAATGTAAGACAATAAAATATCTATTAACTACATCTATATTTTAATTTAGTTTTTATTTACCTGTTTTCAGGTTTCCATTTTTAATTTAATTTTTTATTTTTATTATTAGTTACATTTTATTAACTCTGCATCCCAGCTGTGTCTCACTCCCTTATTCCCTCCAATCCTACCCTCCCTACCTCATCTCCTCCCTGCCCCTTTCCAAGTCCACTGATAGGGGAGGACCTCCTCCCCTTTCATCTGACCCTGTTTTATCAGGTATCTTCAGGACTGGCTGCAAAGTCTTCCTCTGTGGCCTAACAGGACTGCTTCTCCCCTCGGGGGGGGGGGGGAGGTCAAAGAGCCTGCCATTGAGTTCCTGTCAGAAATAGTCCCTGTTCCCCTTACTAGGTTACTGAGCTACCATGGGCTACATCCAAGCAGAGGTTCTAGGTTATATCCATACATGGTCCTTGGTTGGAGTATCAGTCTCAGAAAAGACCCCTGTGCCCAGATATATTTGGTTCTTGTGGAACTCCTATCCTCTCCATGTCATACTAACTCCCCCTTCTTTCATGATTCCCTACACTCTGCCGAAGGTTTGGTTATGAGTCTTAGTATCTGCTTTGATACACTGCTAGGTAAAGTCTTTCAGAGGCCCTCTGTGGTAGGCTCCTGTCCTGTTACTTGTTTTCTCCTACGTCCAATGCCCACCCCATTTGTCTTTCTAAGTGAGGATTGATCATCTTACCCCGGGTCTTCTTTCTTGTTTATCTTCTTTAGGTGTATAGATTTCATTATGTTTATCATATCTTATAGGTCTATATAAGTGAGTATATACCATGTGTGTCTTTCTCCTTCTAGGATTCCTCACTCAGAATGATCTTTTCTAGATCCCACCATTTGCCTGCAAATTTCATGATTTCCTCCTTTTTGATTGCTGAGTAGTATTCCATTGTGTAAAAATATAACAATTTCTGTATCCATTCCTTCATTGATGGACATCTGGGTTGTTTCCAGGTTCTGGCTATTACAAATAAAGCTGCTACAAACATGGTTGAGCAAATGTCCTTTTGTGTACTTGAGCAACTTTTGGATATATGCCTAGGATTGGTATAGCTGAGTCTTAAGGAAGAACTATTCCTAATTGTCTGAGAAAGCACCAGATTGATTTCCAAAGTGGTTGTACCAGTTTACATTCCCACCAGATATGGAGGAGGGTTCTTCTTTCTCCACAACCTCTCCAGCATGTGTTGTCATTTGAGCCAGGTTTTCATACTATAGTCAGTAGTTAGTATGCCAAATGAATATTTGTAGAAATTGTGCTGATTTTATCATCTATTTATGAATAGATTTGATTCACAGATAATTTTAAATTTATAAATTTTATTTTCAATTGTATAAAATAAGTATCTTAAATACTTTGAATATGCTCTTCAATAGAGTTAAGTATTCAAATTGTTATGCAATATATTTTTAGAAAATGTTTTTGTTTTTGAAACTAACTTTATACTTATGAAATCATGTACTTTTGTCTTCATGCAATCTATTTTATTCAACATTCTACTGTAAGTTTTAGTTTTATTAAAATAGAATCTTCATGTAATTCAGGACATATAACATATCCTTGTGTTTTATTCCAGTTATCGTAGCAACTTTTAAGAGTTGTCCTTGTGGTAGATAATAATATGATTACCTTTTAAAGATTGAATAGTAGTCCATTATTTGTATATTCCATATTGCCATCATTTCAGTGTAATGTTTAGGTTATTTCTGCCTGCGGTGTTTCTTCTGAGTAATGCTGCAATAATTTGGAGTATAGAAATATGTCTATATTTTCTGGTTGATGTGAGGGTAAATTTTATATACAAATATAAAAATGCCTATGTTAACGATAAGCATTATAAATAAAAATATTATCATTTTTATTGATACCACATCATTTATTCAACAGGAACAAAACCCTATAAATGTAAAGAATGTGACAAGGCCTTTGTTCGGAACTCACTCCTTATTCAACACCAGAGAAGTCATACTGGAGAGAAACCCTACAAATGTGAACAGTGTGGCAAAGCTTTTAGCTGTTCTTCAAGCCTTACCCCCCATCAAAGAATTCATACTGGAGAGAAACCCTACAAATGTGAACAATGTGGTCAGGCTTTTAACTGTTATTCACACCTGTATAAGCATCAGAGAATACACACTGGAGAGAAACCCTATAAATGCACAGAATGTGGCAAAGCTTTTAACTGGTCTTCAAGCCTTACCCAACATCAAAGAATTCATACTGGAGAGAAACCCTACAAATGTGAAGAATGTGGTTTGGCTTTTAATTGTTCTTCACACCTGTATAGGCATCAGAGAATTCATAGGGGTGAAAAACTTTACAAATGCAAAGAATGTGGCAAGGCCTTTAACTGTTCTTCATACCTTAATTATCATCAAATACTTCATACTGGAGATAAACCCTACAAATGTGGAGAATGTGGTAAAGCCTTTACCATGGTGTCTTATCTTACTCGACATCAGAGAATTCACACTGGAGAAAAACCCTATACATGTAAAGACTGTGACAAAGCTTTTAGTAATTGTTCAGCCCTAATTCAACACCAAAGAATTCACACTGGAGAAAAACCCTACAAGTGCAAAGAATGTGGGAAAGCCTTTAATAATAGTTCAAGCCTTACTCATCACCAAAGAATTCACACTGGAGAAAAACCCTACAAATGCAAAGAATGTGGCAAGGCCTTTAATTCTTCTTCACATCTTAATTATCATCAGAGAATTCATACTGGAGAGAAACCCTACAGATGTGAAGACTGTGGCAAAGCCTTTAATAATTTTTCAGCCCTCATTCAACATCAAAGAATTCATACTGGAGAGAAACCCTACAAGTGTGGAAAATGTGGCAAAGCATTTAGTAATTGTTCAGCTCTTAGTCAACACCAAAGAATTCATACTGGAGAGAAACCCTACAAATGTGAAAATTGTGGCCAGGGCTTTAACTGTTCTTCAAATCTTAAACAACACCAAAGAATTCATACTAGAGTAAAACTCTACAAATATGAAGATTCGGGCAAAGCCTTTAATAATTATAGAGCCTTTTCTCAATACCCAAGAATCCACACATACTGTAGAGAAACCCTATAAATGTTAAACACTTTGTAGAAGTGTTTAAGCAGTTTAAGTGTAGTTTTACACTTCTACAATTTCAAAATTTTATACATAAGTGTAAAAGGAACTTTTATTCACCTGTTTCAGTTGTTGTCTGAGAGGCTCACTGCCTCTGTCTTCTAACCTAGGCCTAGTCCTGGAAGCTTCTAGCCTCTGTACAATGTAACCTAGGCCTAGAATGTTTTCAGCCTCTTGAGACTTACTGCTGAATAAGCTTACCCTTTCTTGTTCTTACTGAGCTCTGGGCTGGCAGGTTCAACTCAGCTCTTCTGGCTCAAACTCCTTTTCTAGCTGACTTATTCAATCTGTTTTTTTTTTTCTTGGCCCCTGAATTGCTCTGCGTGGCCTCAAACTAATTCCAACAATCTTTTCTAATCTTCTGGCTCCTTCTCATTCTCTGGCTCATTCCTTCTTCACCTGTGTTGTTTATCTGAATCTTGTCTCCAGTAAAAACTGCCTCCTGTTTCTCTATGCATTGCCCCTTAAATAGCTTCCCTTTCCTGTCTGTTCTTCTGAGAATTAGGTGTGTCCTATTCTGTCAAATATTCTCTGATTTGTCACTTTCTCTACCACTCAATTAAACATCATTTTCAAACATGAGTGCTTCCTTCCACAAACTAACTTCATTGTTTGGGATTAAAGAACCTGGACCACTCCTGGACCTAAGCTTTTCTGTACCTCATGCTTGCTCTAAACCAGGGTGGCCTTGAACTCAGAGATCTGCTTGCCTCTGTTTCCTGGGATTAAAGGCATGTTTGTATTCCAGGCCCATCACACAGACCTAGAAGGTCTTTGAATGTGATCTCTTGCCAGAGCAGCCATGTTCTGAATTAAAATTCCTCTACACTTAAGAGAAACCCTACAAATTAAATTACGTGTCAGAGATTTTTTTATTGGTGAGAAGCCTTGCAAATGTGAATAATGGCATATGACCTCTAACTGAAGCTTGATCTTCCTTAGCTTTCAATGAAGTCATATTAGGTAGTAACTTCATACATGTAATGTCTTTGGTGGAATTTAGTCTAATATTTATACCTTGGAAAATAAAAGTATTTACACTACAAGACATGTAAATAAAAAACATAACCAAGCCTTTGTGCATACTCAGATCTTACTAAATATAAGGAAATTATTATAAGAGACACATCCAATGAATATATGTAATGTCACAAAAACTTGAATGATTCTTATAATTTACAGGGCATTGTTATTTGATATAATGGAAAGAACTATCAAGGATATCAGAATCTTGCAGATATCAATATTTTATGAAACCGAATTTACTGTATAGCCTCACTTTTCAAAACTGAATGAAGCACAGATCTCAAATGATCAACAGAACAAAGCTGGTTCTAGAGAGTTATTTTTTCCAGAGACCATATGTTAGATTTTGAAATACATATTATGAAATTTAGGTGAGTGTTTCTTAATGTATTGTCATTGTTATATATTGAATGACATATTATTCTGTCAAATACAAATATGTATTAAGGTATTCTCTTTACTCAAGGATACAGATAGTAGGTTTTAATTCTGTATTGCTGAAGAGGAATGAAATAACTTGTCATTCTTACACCAAGTAATTTTAGGAAGTTACTGTTCCATTTGCCATGTTTCATTTTTCAATTTTAAAAAATTACTTAGAAAATTTTTGTTCTTTTCTTTCATATTCTTTTTCCTTCCCAGTACCTCTGAAATAGTCCCTCCTTACCTATACAACTTCATGTTTTCTATCTCTCTCTCTCAAAAAAAAAAAAAAAAAAGCCTGGAAGTTTTAAAAATAAAAATCATTTGTTTCTAAATAATTTTAGAAGTAAAAAACCAGGCATCTAGGTGCTGGAAAGATGACTCAGTGTTTAAGAGCAACGACTTCTCTTCCAGAGGACCTGGGTTCAAGTCTTAGTACTCACGTGACAGCTCACTACTGTCTGTAATGCTAAGATCTGACACCTTCACACAGACATCCATGCAGACAAACCACCAATTCACATAAAATAAAAAATAAAATTAAAAAAAATATATAAAGAAAGGTTAAAAAAAAAAAAGTGCACCCAGATTAACACAGTCACTCAAACAAGTACTTGCCCAGACTCAAGTCTTCTGAAGTCATGGAGCTTAACTTTGGATTTCATTATTTTTTAAATACATATATCCGTTACGCACACAGAGTCCGTAACAGATCTAGAAGAACAGTTTATGCCCTCTCTCATTCATGTATTCTGGCCCTTCTCACCACCTGATATTAGTCTCTTGTGCTCTTCTCTGCGCGCTGTTCTATAGCAACACTTGACATGTGCTTACATAGATACAGTATAAACTAGGGTAAATATATTGGGGAAACCAGTTTTTTTCTTTGTGAGATTGATATTATTGATATGTTATTGATATTGATATGCAGTTTAAGACATCCATTTGTGGAAATTTGTTACTTCATTTTTTTTCCTTTAGAGCTAAACAAAATTCTATCTTATTTACCAGATTTTCATTATCCAGTTATTTGTTGGTGGAAAACTGGATGGTTCTTTTTTTTTTTTTTTTTTTTTCTGTATTACTAAAGCAATAGTGAACATAAGAATACAAATATCTTTGTGATAGGGTAAGGATTTCTCTGGGTATACATCCAGGAGTAGAGTAGCTGGGCTATATGGTAGTTCTATTTTTTCATGTTTTGAGAAACCTCCAAAGTGATTTCTATAATGGCTATATTAATTTGTACACAAAGCAGCATAAAATAAGGGCAGTTCTTTCATCAAATCTCTAAAATTTGTCAGTTTTCTTCAGGATAACTATTTTGCCTTGGGTGAAGTAGCATATCAAAGGAGTTTTAATTTGCATTTCCCTGATGGCTAAAGGATATTGAACACTATTAAATAGTTATTGGCCATTTATATTTTTAAGCTGTCTACTCAATTCATTAGACCATTTGTTCAGAGTTTTCTTTCTTTTGCATTTAATTTCTGCAATATTTTGCCAATTCTGGGTATTAGCCCCTGGTCTAAAATACAGCCCATGAAGACTTTGTACCATTGTGTGGGTATGGTCAGTTTGAAAAGATTAATAATAAACTCTGACTCACCAGCTATGTGTCTCATTGAGGAAAGAAATCAGAGCACTTCCCATTGGTGTCATTTAACCAAGAACATGCCCAGATTTGAATTATCTGTTTCACATTCCCTCTCTCTTATTCTCTTTGTTTTATGAGTCTGTGCCTACCCGAAAGCTCCCTTGTGAATCTGTGTCTATATATGAGGCTATTGGATATGTCCGTATGTCCCTAACAAAGGGCTTTGTTCAGCATTTATTAAACAGCACAGAAGGAAGCACATGGGGAGTGGAATGAGGAATACTTTACAGAAATCTTTAACACACTTGTCCAAAGGATTATGTCACTGACTCCAACTGACCCAGATAAACTATGAACATCATTGTTTATCAAGCAATATCTGTACGTTGTGTTCAACATGATACAAGATTACTTGCAACCTCTAATTTTATGTCTTCAAATTATAACACACGCAAACACATGGATTACTCTTGGGTCAAAGGCATAGAAGCTACATAATTTAAGATTACAACTATGTATTATTTTAGGTTGTAAAAGTCTACCCAAGACAAGTAAGGTTGGTTGTTACATTGCACTCTTTTTTTTTTTTTAAACTTTGTATCCCAGCTATATCCCGCTCCCTCATTCCCTCCCAATCCCACCCTCCCTCCTTCATCTCTTCCTTGCCCCTTTCCAAGTCCACTGCTTCGGGAGGACCTCCTCCCCTTTCATCTGACCCTGTTAAGACGTGGAAAGGATAGGAGCTCCACAAGGACCAAATATATCTGGGCACAGGGGTCTTTTCTGAGACTGACACTCCACCAAGGACCATGTATGGATATAACCTAGAACCTCTGCTCCAATGTAGCCCGTGGTAACTCAGTAACCAATTGGTTTCCCATAGTAACGGGAACAGGGACTATTTCTGACAGGAACTCAATGGCAGTCTCTTTGACCTCCCCAACCCCCAAGGGAGGAGCAGTCCTGCTAGGCCACCAAGAAGGACTTCACAGCCAGTCCCAAAGTTACATTGTACTCTTAAAGGCAAGTTAAGGAAACAAGCTTGTCTCAGAGACGCGAAGACCAAGGCAACTCTTGGGGCTGGCTTAACAGTTTCAGAGGTCCATTGTCATCATGGTGGGAAGTGTGACAGCATGCAGGCAGACCTGGTGCTGGAGGAGCCAAGAATTCTCAGAGTTCTATATCATAATGAGCAGACAGCAGGAGACTGTTTTCTGCAGGCAACCGGGAATAGGCTCCGTTTCCACAATGGGCAGAGCCTTCATGGTGACTCACTGCCTCAAACAAGGTCATTCTTCCTAATAGTGTCACTCCCAATGGCCAAGCATTCAAAGACTTGAGTCTATAGGGGCCAAACCTATTCAAACCAACACAAGCTGAATACACACTAGAATAGCAGTCTTAAGTGACCTTTAGTTGTTTTAGTAACTCTAGCTGTGCTGTTCAGAAAAAGTTTCAATTTCTTACAATGTAAGAGTTACGTTTATAATACATTACCATGTATGGGCTGTTTCTGTGCTCTGTTGACTTCCTTTGCTCTGAAGAAACTTTAATACAATGTAGTCCTGCCAGGTGATACTTGGGGCTAGTTCCTATGCTATTAATGTTCTGTTCAGAAAGTTCAAATATCTTGAATATTCCCTGTTTTATATGAAATTTCAGTTTTTGTATTAAGGTCTTTGATCGATTTTAGTCAATTTTTGTACAAAGTGTATTGTTACTGAAAACACAAAATCCCAGTCATTTGACTTTTACCAGTGAAGACTCCAGGATCCAGATGCTGGGGTGCCATTCTTCATCCGGTGGTAGTCTGGGAGAGCTTCTGGATGCAGAATAGAGGGGCTCCAGGTTCTGTTTCTCTCAGGAATGGCTAGAGTGCTTTAGGGCAAGGCCCATGTACTAGTCAAGGCTTCCAGTCTCACTGGAAGAGGTGGAAGCGAGTTTTCCACCAGCTGTTACAATTAGCTCTTTTAAAATGAAATTGCAAGGATCAGACAAAACGGAAGTGTTATAGCCCGTCGTCAGTAAAGCCACTGTATTAATGACGGGTGCAGATAAAAGCCCATGCAGCTGAATCACGGGCCTGGTGAGGCTTGGCCCAGTGGGCTAGGAGGCAGGTCTGGTGAGGGACAGGCCCAGCTGGAAGGAAGGTGGGTTCAGGTCAGTGGGTGCTTTGTCAGTGCTGCTGGGAGTGGAGTGGAGAATTTCCAGAGAGGAGGAGAGCCCAAATTTTAATTCTATTTTTCTGGACCTGTGTTTTCCATCGTTTTTTGTCTATTTGTTATATGGATCTGCAACTGTGCTTGCTTAAATGGTCTCTTGTCTATTCACTGTGTCTTCTTTCCCTTTTATTGAACAGCACAGAAAACATCACATAAGGAAAAGGGTCCTTTATAGAAATGTTTAACAAAGTTTTACAAGGGATTAAGTCATTGACTCCAATTGAGTCAACTGACACATCTAACAAACAGATGCTATCAAGCAATATCTATCCACATGCTGTCTCCAGCATTTATGGTGATTTGTTTTAAAGCGTTGTTTTCAATCTATTTGCTGTTTTCAGCAAATCATTATGACAACGCACGCATAGCTCTCTGGATCAAGGGAATGTGTGGAGCTCTGTTGTTGAGGTTGAAGTCATAACCTCTTCCACTGCCCAAGGTTTATAAATCCTTGATTTCACATGAAATAAAGGTGCTTCATGGCACCATCAGCTTTCTGCCACAGCCACCAGAGATTGATCATTTATTCTGGGGGCACTGAACTTCTGGGGTTTGCTGCCCTTCTGCCACTAGCTGTTGACTGCTGCCAAGAACACCTGCTGAGCCTGGATTCAGCTCCCAGCCTTGGGTTTCATCCAACCTGCCTTCTGGCTAGTTTCTGGTGTCCTGCGGCATCCTCTGCCATGCTTAGCACAGCAGCTTAACCAAGGAGCTGTAACATTTTTGTATTGTCACAGGCTTTTGGAACTCTGGAATTTCCATGGCCTCTGATACTGGCAATCTCATTTAAAAGAGTTAATTGTAACACCCAGGAGGAAAACCCACTTCCTTCACCCTGGTAAGGCTGGAAGCCTCACCCATAAGGGCTCTAGCTGTTCATGAGAGAACTGGAGCCTCAGATATCAGGGTAGCTCTGTTCTTCATCCAGAAGCTGACAGCCTCATCCCAGACTTCCGAGAATGGAATAGAAGAGTATTTTAAGATTACAGTTATGCATTGGCTTAGGTTGTAAAAGTTGTTACATGGGAAAGCCAAGGCAAGTAAGGTTGGAACATTGCTTTCTTAAAGGCAGGTCAGAAACCACACACACACACACACACACACACACACACACACACACACACATACACACACACAGAGAGGCTGAGTAGGATATCAAGTCTGTAGTGACCTCAAGGTGTATTTGCTGACAGTAGTCCAGCAAAAGTTCCAGTTTCTTGTCTTAATTAGGGTGTCTTACTAGTTCCAGTTTCTTGTCTTAATTAGGGTGTCTTACTGTGAAGAGACACAATGACCACAGCAACTCTTATAAAGGAAAACATGCAATTGGAACTGGCTTACAGTTTAAGAGGTTTAGTCTATTATTGTCACGGCATTGTGCAGGCAGACACAGTGCTGGAGAAGGAGCTGGGAGTTCTGCATCTTGATCCACAGGCAGAAGGAGTCTGCCACACTAGGCCTAGCTGGAGCATGTGAGAGACTTCAAAGCCTGCCTCCACCATGGTACACCTCTTCCAACAAGGCCACACCTCCTAAGAGTGCCCACTCCCTTTGGGTCAAGTACTCAAGCACATGGGGACCATTTCTATTCAAATGTAAGAGATATTTTCATAATCACCACTCCATGTGTGATATAAATGTCACATTTTCTTTATTATTTGTTCCAAGAAGCATTCGGTAAAGAGGCCATTTTCCTCTAATGTACATTTTTAAAGTTTTGTTAAAAAAAAAATACATTAGGGAAATGGAGAGAGGACTCATAAATAGTTAAAACTACTTATTGCTCTTGCAGAGGACCAAGGTTCTATTCCCAACACCCACATTACATGACTCACAACCACTCACTCCAGATCCAGGGGACCTGGTCACCTCCCTGTGACCTACATGGATACCAGGCATGTACATGGTGCACATACATACGTGAAGGCAAAACAAAATAAATCATTTTTTTCTCAGTTAAGTGGCTGAAACTATATGGATTTATATACAGATCGTATGTTCTATTCCATTGGTCTACACCTCCGTTTTTATGCTGGTGCTGTGCTGTTTTATTGCTATAGCTATGTAATATAATTTATGATCATGTATTTTGATACCACTAGTATTGTTTTTTTCTATTAAGGATTGTGTTAGCTTTCAAAGCCTTTTTGTTTGGGATTTTTTTTTCTAAGTCTATGGAAAATGTCATCTGAATTTTGATAGGAATTGCATAGAATCTGTAGACCATTTTGGGCAATACAGGTATTTTCACAATTAATTCATGGCTAATTTTTTTTTTTTTTTTTTTTTTTTTTTTTTTTTTTTTTTTTTTTTTTTGTCACTTGACACAAGTTAGAGTCTCTGAGAAGAGGAAGCATCAATTGAGAAAGTGCCCCCAACAGACCGGCCTGTAGGCAACCCTGTGGTGCGTTTTCTTGATTAATGACTGATGGTGAAGGGCTGCACCACTCCTGGACTGGCAGCCCTGGGTGCATAAGAAAGCAAGCTGATCAGGCCTAGCAGCAAGCCAGTGAGCGACACTCTTCCACGGTCACTGCTGCAGTTTCTGCCTCTAGCTTTCTGTTTTGAGTTCCTGCCTTGACTTCCCCTGGTAGATTGTGACCTGTGAGGTAAAATAAATCCTCTCCCCTCCAACCTGCCTTTGGTTGTGGTGTTTTTTCACAGCAATAGAAACAGGAGACCATATTAAGCTGACTCCTAACGACTTATTACACGCACAGATTACCATCTCTCTCAGCCCTCATTAGAGAAGCTTCTTTATTCAGTAGTGGCAACTAACACAAAGCCCCTCTGAACTTTGGTCAAGTACAGAGAATAAGAGACTGCAGGATAAACAAAGAATGTTTAAATATTTCCTGTTTCCTGAGTAGAAGTGTCTTTGGGTTTCTTTTTCTTTTTTCTTTTTCTTTATTTTTATTTTAGAATAGCCTTATTTCACCTAGGGCAAGGCAGATATTGCCTCCTAAGCTATTTTTACCTCCCAAGCCCCCATCCCACGTCATCTGCTCTACTAATTTCTATCTGGGCTTTACTTTCCATCCATAACCTCCAAATACTTGCTAATGTTCTTCATCTGTTCTCCTGCATCCACATCAATTTGGCCAGGTACTCCTCTCCACACTGACCCATTGAGGCTCTCTGCTTCCTTCCTCCAGGCTCCTTTCTCAATAAATTGGGGAATTCTAGATATTGTAATTTTTTTATTTCTTTCTTCATTTTTACTTACAATAGGGTCCTATGTTTAGGAAATGTGAAGCAAGTTTTATACACATTATTATATTATCCTCGAGCGGGGGCGCTTCTTTTTACTGTCATATAGTAGTCCTCGTTATCTCATTCAAAAAGTTTTTTTTAACATAAAAAGTATTTTGTGGGCCTGAATGACTGGCTTGTGTTGAAAAGAAGCTACTGTTTTTGCAGAGGTTCTGAGTTTGCTTCCAGGCACATGTCAGGCAACTCACAACCACCATGTCATAATTTTCTTTGACATGACTTGTTTTATCATATACAAAATAACTATCCATCCATCTTGGTCACTATTTACACAAAATATTTTTCCATCCTTTTAGTTTCATCTTATATGTGTTCTTGAACCTAAAATGAAATCTACAATATAGTTGGATTATCTACATAGTTGGATTATTTCAGATTTGATCCTACCAACCAGTCAAATTTTATATTTTTATTGGGTATTTATAGAAATTCCTGAAAGTAAGAACTTACTCCTGAACCCTCACCAATAGCTTCTTCTGGGCTTCCTTCAGGGACTCTGACCCTGCCACCTGGTGCCAGTCCACCACCTCTCTCTATGACCCATTAATCCTGGGTTTCAACTTCAACAGAGGCTGCACATTCACCAATGGCCTCTCATAGTTCCAGGCCTCCCCTGGTCTCCATGGTCCCTTAATGACTTCAAATCCAGCGTCACCTGGGAAACTCTTACAGGCTATTAAGTCCAGTTGCCAACACTAGCTATAGCACTGACCCTCTCTGGACCAAGAGCTTTTGTATGCTGACCCCAAGGAAACACTTCACAGAAGATTTTACCTCAATGATGCTGGTTTCTTCTTAATCACTTGAAATTCTTCAGCCTCAGATGACCAGTAATGATTGTACCAGTGAGGCAAAAGTATCATTTTGGTGGTTCTTAATTCAAAATAGCTCATGAATGGCCCTAGCAGAGCCTTTGAAGGACTTCCAAACTTCCCTCTGAAATCTCACAAGCAACACCTCCATCATCTGCACTGCTCTTGGCATTAACTTCTTAGTTCCCATACCAGTTCATTGAGCTCTGAGCACTCAATAGCTTTTCTAGTCCAAATTTCAAATGGGACCACAATTCCTCCTAAAATATGGTCAGGCCTGTCACAGCAATACCCATTCCTGGAATCAATTTCTGCCTTAGAGTTTCAACTACTATGATAAAACCTTATGACTAATGTAACTTGGATGAGAAAGGATTTATTTTATCTTACAGTTTGTAGTCCATAGTCTAGAGAAGTCAGAGCATGAACTCAAGGCAGGAATCTAGAGACAGACACTGAGATAGAGACCATAGAGTAATGCTGCTTGCTAGCTTGCTCAGCCTACTTTCATATACCTCTCAGAACTGCCTTTCCAAAATTAAAATGGTCCACAATGAGCTGTGCCCTTCTACATCAACCATTCATCAAGAAATACCTCACAGGCTTGCCTACAGGCTACTTTGCTGAGGGCATTTTCTAAGTTGAAGATAGGTCTTCTCAAATGACTCCAAACTAGTCAGCACACATCCTGAATTTCATTATTTATATTGACACTGATTTCTATAAACTTTCCCCTCAGGCTTGCTTTCATTGGGTCCATTAGATTTTGATATGCTTTATTTTCATTGAAGTCTAAAAATTCTTAGATTTCATTTCTGATTTCGACCCACTTATCACTCACCAGTGTGCTATTTTTGCTTGTTTTACTTTTGAGATCAGCCTAGAACTTGTCCATGTAGAAGTCGCTATGTGGACCAGGCTGTCCTGAAACTCACACAGATATTCTTGTCTTTGACTACTGAGTGCTGGTATTTTTTGCAGCCTGCTATTTGAGACAAAGCTGCAGCCATCTTTGTATTCATCTTACATTTTGTTTATAAGGTGAAATTAAGTTCCAAATTCTAAACTTTTCAACTCTGCTTCCTAGAAGCAGTTATTCACAGCTGACACTACCAGACCCTGCCAGAGGGTTGAGCTGGCCTTTTAGAGTCAACAGTTTCATAACTCATACTTTGTTATCTACATACTTGGCTACACTCTGGTTGCACCCCTCTTATCTACATACCTGGCTACACTTTGGATGTACTCTAGAAGACCGCAAGCCCTGCCTCACTTACCTCATTTAAGACTAATCTAAAGCTTAAAGGTTAGCTGATAATACTTTGTCTAGTTAAGCCAAAAATGTAAAACTGCTTTTTACGGTTAGCTAAGCTGTGTTTCTGCCCTCCCATGGATTTGGTTATTTCTGTAAAAACCTTGATGTGAGACCTAGTCGATGTCACAGTTAGGCTCCTCTATCCCTGATCTGACCAGTCTTGGGGTGTTGTGTTCAATAAACTATCCATATCTAACTGAGACTGGAGTCTGAGTGGTTTGTTCAGCTATTCTTAGACTAGAACAGTACTGAAGGTGTGCACCATCACAACTAACTAGAGTGTTGTTTGTTTCCACTACTGTTCAGTTTCAGACATAGGATCTTAAATCAACAAGGAAAGGAGATAAAAGGGATACCAATAAGAAGTGAAGTCAAACTATCCTTATTTGCAGAGTATAATTCTATTCATAAAAGATTCCACCTGAAACTTAGAGCTGATAAAAATTCAGCAAAGTTGCAAGATACAAATTATGACAAAAAAAATCAGTAACTTTCCAAGCAAAAAGAGGCTATACTTTTTTGAGGCTTCTAGCAGCCTCAAAAATGTCTTGGAATAAATCAAATGAAGAAAAAAAAAAAAAAAAAAAAGAAAGCTTGTACAAGAAAAACCTTAAGACACTGAAGAAAGAGACTGAAGATACCAGAGGATAGAAATAATTCCCATTCTCATGGGTTGATAGGATTCACATTATGAAAACGGCTATCCTATCAAAAGCAATCTACAGACTCAACAAAATTCCATGAAAATTCCAATGCAATCTCTCTACTCCTCCAGATCCTGCACATCTTTTTCCAGAGTCTCCCCAGGTGAGTCATTCTGAACCATGAATCCATGAACCCTCCCAACTCCCCAGATCTAGTCCCATCACATATACAGTGCCCAGCTTATCTGTGCACCACAGATTTATGCCAGGATACATCTCTGCCCGCATTTAATCCACAGAGTCCTCCATACCACACCCAAGCTCTCCACCAAGTCAGATACTCCTCCAGGGTCTAGTGGGGTAAATCTTTTTGATCACCCCCTTCACACAACTCCTCAACCCCCTCACATGCCTACATCCTCCAGGCTTGGACCAGGAAGTTCCTCTTGTACACCAGGTTAGTACCCTCTGTCCACCTGGCTTCACTCCACCAGAGACAAATCCAACCTCTATACTCAATCTGACTTGCATAGCTTCTCCTCTGCCCCAACCTGCTCTGTCCATGTAATCCCTAACAGAACATATTCAGATCTCATCACAAAAATACGGACAGTAGGAAAGATCAAAGCAGTATATACCCCAAGACCAGTAGGCCTGTGGGGAATATTGTTCAATGAGAATCACCTGGATGAACCCCGGAACAAGCATGACCTTTAGTAAAGGATTCAAGGAGTTTAGAGAAGTCATGAAGGAACAGCTCAATGAACATAAAAAGAAAGAACTTGAGGAGAGCAAATGTTTTTAATTATTTTATAACCTCAAATAATAAAAAAAATATTTAAAAATTCCAAAACAAATCTTCACAGAAATTGGAAAGATAATGTTAAATTTTATATGAAAGACCCAGGATAGCCAAAACAATTCCCAACAACAATGAAAAACACTGCTGAAGGTATTACCACCCCAAATTTCAAGTTATACTACAGGGCTGAAGTAAGAAAGGCAGCATAAAAACAGACACATTGACCAATGGAAGAGATAAAGACCTAAACACAGCACCGCGCTCCTACAGTCACGGTTCTTCCTAAAGGAGGCCAACGGCGCCCACTGGAGAAAAGACAGTGTTTTCTACAAACTGTGCTGAGAAAAATGAGTAGTTACAAGCAGAAGAATGAAACCAGATCTTTATCTCTCAACCTACACCAAACTCAACTCCAGACTGATCAAGAACTTCAACATTGGAAGTGACAGGCTGAATCCAATAGAGAAGAATGTAGCTAATACATTTCAGCTTATAGGCACAAAGTACTAAAACCAACAACTGATAAATGGGACCTCATGAAATGAAAAGCTTCTAGATACAAAGAAAAAAATCAAGAAACCCATTTTTAAAATGGAGCATGGAACTAAACAGAGTTCTCAAAAAGCTTAAACACTAATTCACAAGAAACATTTAAAAAATTTAACTATCCTTAACCATCAGGCAAATGAACTGAAACTACTTTGCAATTTCATCTTACCACAGAATGGCTCAGATAAACAAAACAAATGATGACAGGTCACAAACATGGGAAAAGGCAATGCTATTCACTGTTAGCGGAAGTGTGTTTTAGTTAGAATTTCCATTGCTGTGGTAAAGCACCATGACCAAAAGCAATTGAGGAGAAAAAGGTTTATTCAAGCTAACAGTTCTATATCACAGTCCATTGTTGAAGAAAGTCAGGACAGAAACTGGAGTGAGAGTTTTTGTTTCTTAAAAAGCTCAGTTATGAGAATATGTTTTTATTTTAATCCCACGTGTGGGATATGGGGTAGCTTCAGTTTGCCCACAGCTGTTAATTATGACTGTCTCTTGCTCTAGCAGGGGCATGGTTTAACCAGCTGCAGATAATTTAACTCTAGGGACTATGGAGAGGGCATAAATTCCAGAGCCCAGAGGAACTGAGAAAAAAAAGAAGAAAGGAGTGCTGAGGAAGAAGAGGGTGAGCTCTGAAGAAGGAAGAGGCTGCTGGTCTCCTTGCTGCTGTACCTCTGCGATGTTGTTGGTTCATCTTTCTGCTGTGTTTGCTCGACTGCTGGATATACTGAAAACTGAGACTGGTATTGCTCCAAAGAACCTGATGACCCTAATCAGCAAGAAGTAGCTCAAAGAGAACTATGTCCCAGTCCCCTCTAATCTTCTAGTGTTGGGGCATAGGAAGGAATAAGGTTTGGAAGGGAGGAAGAGGTTTAAGAATCCAAATAAAGAAGGATTAAAAATATAGTGCCTACAGACACTCAAGCAGGAGAGGAATCTGGAGGCAGAAGCTAATGCAAGAGGGTCGCTCTCTAACTCGTTCAGTAATGAGCTTGCTCAGTATGCTTTCTTATATCATCCAGGACCATCTGTCCAGCACCACCTACAGTAAAGCAGGCTCTCCCACATCAAGCAAGAAACTTCCCTATGGCCTTTACTATAGGTAAATCCCATAGAGGCATTTTCTCAATTAAGATTCTTTCCTGCATGACACTCGCTTATGTCAAGTTGACATAAAAACTAGCCATCACAGGGTGTAAACTGGTACAGTCACTGTGAAAATCTCTGAGAAGTTACCTTAAAAAGTTATAAATAGATCTACTATATTTTTCCATTCTTTGGAATACACCTCAAAAACTCTATCCTACTACAGAGACACTTGCTCATCTATGTTCATTGCTGCTCTATTCACAATAGCTAGGAAATACAAACAGCTTAGATATCTGTCAACTCTCAAATGAATAAAGAAAATGTGGTACATTTACATAATGAATTATTCAGTTGTTAAAACTGGGTGTGGAAAGATGGTGGGGTGATTAAGAGTACTGGATGATCTTCCAGAGGACCCAGGTCAGGTTCCCAGCACCACATGATGACTCACAACTATCTGTAATTACATATTCAGGGGAACCAATGCTTTCTTTTGGCCTCTACAAACATCAGGCATATACGAGGCACACAAGTATACATGCATGCAAAATACTCATACGCATAAAATTCTAGAAAAAAATTTAATAATAAAATGAAAACTATGAAATTTATAGGTAATTAGATGGAATGGTAACAATCATTCTGAGTGGGGTAACCCAGAGCCAGAAAACAAATCATCATATGTTCTGTCTTATATAGAGATGCTAACTTTGAATCTTTGGATATAAATTTGAGTACCCAAGGATGTCAGAAAATTGTTAGGAGACCAAGCTAGTGGTTGGGGAGATGAGATTTCAAGGGAAGAAAGAGAGATCACAGATGATATGAAGGAGGAATGTGGACTAGCTGAGCAGGAAAAAGTGGGTGGGGTGGGGGAGCAGGTTAGGAGATGGAGTATAAAGAGGGATAACCAAAACTGAAGATCTTTGAGAGAATCATGTGAAAGTCTATTGCTGTAGACATTTCATAACATATACTAACGTACACATACAAAGTTTAAATAGAATTATCCTTTAATGGGGGCAAAATACCTTCTCCAAATACTGTATGCTATCAAATGAAAACCCTGTGCGGGAATAGGTGACCTTTTTTGAAGTTTTTGGCCGGTGGGAATTCAGAGACCCCCACACATTACAGGCTATTGCCATTGTTCCTGGTGGCCTCCAGAACTGAATGGTGAGATGCTCTTGCCGAAGACACCAGATCCTTGCTTCATGAAACAGGGAGAAATCAAGCTGTCATTACTAGTTACTTTTCCTAGTGCTGGGGGGTATGAGGCATGCTAATGTGGAAGAAAGAAAAGTAATCTGTAAACTCTAAAAGTTACAACAATGACTAGCCTAACAGCATATGCATACTGTACAAAAGTGGCATGGATTTCATGGGAGTAATCCACTTTTTCTGATTGGATCTAGGACCCACTGCAGGAGAAGGAATGCATGTCTGCTAATGGAGGCCAATAACCCGTGGCTGCATAGCCACGGGAGAGACCTAGGGAGAGACCTGCAACTATTATTCTGCTGAATAGACATAGTATTAATCTGACTTCTAATGGCTTATCTATTCTTATTACATGTTATACCATGTAACAGCATGGTCTGATGCTTTGATTGTTAATTATTTTGCTCCTGAGATCTGGGTGCTGCCCAGGCAAGCACATTCTCATACACTTGCCCTTGTTGTGTAAATCTTGCTCTATCTAATGTAAAGTTGATTGGTTAATAAAGAAGACCTACATCTGGGCAGGGCAGAAGTGAGAGACGGAGCTAAGGTCCACAGGCTTTGAGGGAGAGAAGGATCTTGGGTAGAAGGTGCGGAGAGAACCACATGGCTGAATCGGCTTGGGTGGAGGAAAGCAGCCCAGATGAAGAGCATTAGCAAGTACTTTGGGATTATGGATGGGAAGCATCCCAGATAGGAATGAATAAAGCAGATGGCATGGGATGGAGGCTGGGAGAGAAAGGTAGTTTAGAGGGTTAATATCTGCCCAGCCCCAGGTAAAATGAGGCCGTTCTAAAGTACAACAGGTGTCTGTGTCTTTTGTTGATTATGACAGTAGGTTATATAATACCACTGTAATATTTACAGGTTTTGATAATAACCTATTAGCTATATTTTATGTTTTCTACAACCTACCTATGCCAGGGCTAAGAACCCACAGCCTATAGGTACCTGCATTTATTTGCAGGATTACCTGCTTCCCTGTTCTGCAGGGAAACTGTTTCTCTCTTTTGTGCAAAGAAGAACCTTGGGGATAAGAGATGGTGAAGCTTCATGGGCCAGTATTCTTAAAAACGGAAGAGTTATCCTACCCCCACATCCTGGTCCCTGCCTCTCTGACTCCCGAGCTGTGAGGAAAAGAAGGGCTTTACCCAAAGACCACTGTTTCATCCACTCCAGCGCAGCTCAGGATTTCGTTGCCCTCAGATCTTTTGCCTGGGCTGGGCCCCAGCCTGGCAGAATTTCCATTTGTAAGTAAGCCTTAGGCTGCTTGCGTACCTTGAGCTTATTGCCCCAAATTGTGCAACAAAGCCAAGCTTTGCCTTCACCAGCAGGGGGCCGTGAAACACAGACAGGTGCTGCCACAGTGACAGCCAAAGGACCAAAATAGCTGTCAGATGACCACAAGGGCCAGTTTACCACTTTTTCTCCTGAGCCCAGAAGCAGCAGCAGCTAAAAATAGGCACAAAACCGACATGCTTTAGGACAAATAAGCAGGGACAGCACCATTCTGACTAGGGCACAATGAGGTCGCTTCGTTTCATTTCTGCTGAAGCCGTGGTGTCCCACCCCCAGCTGGCACAGGAGGGCCTGGACAACGTAGCCTACAACCTCTACCCGCTTCTGTTTAAGGCCAGTTACCTGCTAGAGCAGACAGAAGTCACCCGTGCTGTGCTGAGTCACTGGCCGCTGGAGGAGTTTCGCCTGGCTGCGCTGCTGGGGCCGAACACTGACCACCCGGAAGATCTGCGTGACCGTGCCTGCAAGGCCTGTCTGGAGGCCTGTATGCAAGGCCTAGCTGACCGTGTGCTGCAAAACGGGAGCAACCGGCTTCGGGTAGCTGATTTCACAGGCATCCAGGATGTACAGGTGCAGCAGTGTCCCTGTGGGAGAGCACTGGGAAGGTGGGGCCGAACCAAGGTCCTGGCCAGGACCTGCTGCCAGCTCCAAGAACAGCCCTGGGCAGCTGGGCACCCCACTGAAGTTTTTGCTGACCTTTATGTCACGGAAGGCAATTTTGACTTGGTGGTGCAGGCCCTGAGGCCGTCAGGCCCAGCCCCTCTGCAGGTCTGCTGCCCTTCCCTCCGGGCAGACAGCCTAAGCCCTGGGCAGCTCCTCCAAGTGCTCGGCCTGGCTCAGCCGGGCAAGCTTAGGAAGCTGGAGGTAGTGCACAACGTCAGGCTGCATGCCGGCCACGTGCAGCAGCTGCTGGCCCAGGTGGGCTTCCCTCAGCTGACCTCACTCACTTTGCCCACCAAGGCCTTCGATGCACCCCCAGCCTGGGCCCCGACTCCAGAGGGTGAGGACCCCCTCCTTAGCTCCATCGCCTGGGAGCTTGGCCAGATGAGCCAGCTCACGGAGCTCAGCGTAGCTTTCTCCACCCTGACAGGGAAGATCCAAACATTACTTAGGTAAGTCTCAGATAACTGGGAACAGGTCGGGTCGGGCCGGGCAGGCTGGAGTCACTGAGGAATACAGATCCTCAGGAAAGATCCATCAGAAAAGGACCAGAGCACTGAGCCAACTTGGAGGACTCCTTTCAATTTACAAAAAACAGACATGGGGTTTGTTCCCCAAGGTCCCTGCTCTCAGAAGGCATAAGCAGGAGCATTTTAAGTTTGAGGCCAACTACAAATAGAGGCCTTATCTCAACAAACAAAAACAAGGGCTGAGAGTATAGGGTACTTCCGTGATAAAATACAAGCAGGTCTCTAGTTTTAGTTCTCAGCATCAGAGAGGGAAGGAGGAGGAAGGAGGGAGCTAACTAAAAAGTAAACAATGCAGAAGTCACACCCAGACCTTCCACTGCCTATTGCTGTATAACAAACTGCCCAATATTTAGTGTCTAAAAACATGTTCACATGTCAGAAATGGGAATGCAGCCCAGCATAGCGAGGTTGTGTCAGCTGGACTGCCGACTCACCTAAAACCCTGGCATTGCTATCTCCTCCTCAGCAATGAAGAAGGGCGGGAGGGCAGCTGCCGGGTAGTGATGAGGCGGTCGGGGTGGTTTCATTCCCAGGAGAGTACTGTCCATATGTGGACAGGCAGTGGGGAGGCAAGGCAGCAAGAAGAGGACAATAGGGCCAACACTCTAGTACACACTGCCTTGCTTAACAAGGGCTTAGGGGGGGGGGTCCCAAAAAGGTCCAGGGTCCTAGAAAATGTATATTCTCAGGAACTCTGGGTGGGGATCTTATTCCAGAGACATACCTTCCCCTCTAGCTGATCCAGGAAAACCCAATGAACACAGGCTATGGAGCCCAAATTCAGGCTGCTGGGTGTCTCTTCCCAGTCCTGAAATTGCATTGACTCTTTTGCCATTGGTGACGGTACTCTTTCAAGCCAACTCTTCTTTTGCTGTTCCCATAGTCAACATTCAGTCTGTTCTGAGATCATGTGCATAAACTTCCCTGGTCAACTTGAAAGATGGTGGTGGTCCACTTTAGGTTCAGTTCTTGAGGGCTCAGCAGGCGCAGCAGTGAGACTTCTAGGAGAAGCATGACTTTCCTGTCATTAACTGTTTTGATTTTTTAAGTTTTGCTTAATAATATCATGAACTCATAAGCAACATGAAATGAAGTGTCAGCTTGAGTTCCTGGCAGGCTGCCGTCTGAGATCTGTCTGGGGTTGTATTGTTAGCCTTCACCAAAACTCCAGCTCACCTGGGACCCTCATAACATTTGATGTTTTTTGCCTACTCACAGCCCCCTCAAGACACCTCTAAGAGTGTTGGACCTAGCCAACTGTGCCCTTAATCATGAAGACATATCCTTCCTAGCAGACTGTAACCACACTGCCCACTTGGAGGTGCTGGACCTGAGTGGACACAACCTGGTACATCTGTACCCTTCTACCTTCTTCAGGCTCCTGCGCCAGGCTGCCCCAACACTGAGAGTGCTTACCCTGGAGGAGTGCAACATCACAGACAGTCACGTCAGCATGATGATTCTGGGCCTCAGCCCTTGCAACCAGCTCCAGGAGTTCAAGTTCCTCGGGAACCCACTGTCAGGCAGTGCTCTCCAGCGCCTCTTTGCTGCACTCTGCGAACTTCCTAGGCTGCGCCACATTGAGTTCCCGGTGCCAAAGGACTGCTACCCCGAGGGTGCCACCTACCCCCAGGATGAGCTGTCGGTGTCCAGATTCGACCAACGGAAATATGACATGATTGCAGAGGATCTGCGAGCAGTACTGCTTCAAGCTAACCGGGAGGACATCCAGGCTTCCACCCCCCTGTTTGGAAGTTTTGACCCAGACATTCATGAAACCAGCAATGAACTTGGTACTTTTTTGTTGCAAGCTTTCAAAACTGCTCTGGAAAACTTTTCCAGAGCACTAGAACAAATGGAGTAGGTCCTGGAATCATGCTGTAAGAGGCTGTGCATTTCTAGTGCCCTGAGGTCAGGCCTGGACCAGATCAGGTTCAGCTGTTCGTCACCAGCAGCATCACCGCGACAAGATTTCCTTAGTGAAAACTGCAGGCATACTCATTACATACTCCAAGAGGAAGGCCAGATATATAAATGACATATGAGGTGCTCCTATGTGTCAGCACAGTAGGATCCTAAAGCAGAGGGGAGGCCGCCTTAAACGAAGAGAGAAGGCGGAGGAGAATGTGGATACTAGGACAGGATGTAGTGGGAGCAGGGGCAACTTGGCTTTGATGCCTTGAGGGGAAGGAGATGAGAAAACTCATCACAGAAGCTGTCCAACAGCAGCAGCCCATAAACAGCAACAACAATCAAACAGACACTGAACACAAAACTGAAGCAGACCCATGAGCCTAGCAGTTTAGCTATGTTCTATCTGCTATACTTCTTACCAGATGACATGTGCCTACACAGAAATATGGGGCATGGGGGTGGTGGTCAACTTTCTGTTGATGGCTGTCTTGGCTTTGCTTCCAATCTAAGCAGGTTTGCACCATCTTTTGGTAACTGAGGACATCTAGGTGCTGAAATATGCCCAGTGTTTCTTGGCATTTTCTGTTCAGCATCCAGATCCTAAGATAGGCATGTCTAACTTGAACAGTGTATGAGGCCACAAGTGAGAGGATAGCTACGAATGCTGCCTATCACAAAACTGTAAACTTAGATTTTGTGAAATCTGTTGTGACTAAATTAGTTTTCAATCATGAACTTTGTACATGATAATGTGTGTAATGCACACAAAGCACTACTAAGAATGGCTGAGGCCTGGCCCTCTGCAATTCCTTTGAAGAACAAATTACCACATAAGAAAGATCTGTTTAAGACTTCATTTCCAATATCTGCTTTTGCCAAAGTATTAGTGTAATTGAGTGCTAATAAAACGGGAGTGTGGCTTAACTTATGTACAGTTTATTTCATTAATATTCTGAATTTTAAAGAGTATGAAAATAATTCACTTGTGACAGAAGTAAAACCTTAGCTCCATAACTGCCTGTGTACCAGCCAAGGGTCTGAAATGTGACTCCAGTTTGTGGTTCTTCTCCATGTGTCCCCAACCAGAGGTAAACCATCTCAGGTCCTCCCATTATATCTCCTCCCCTAGGTCTGTCTCCATACCAGGTACTTCCGTTTGACCCCTGAACAGCAATAAAAATGTTACTGATAATTTCAGTTTGAAAAGCAGACTTAGGATGGAAGGTGGCCATGCCATAGATACAAAGAATTGATGTGATTCCCATGGAAAATGTGTCATTTTAAAAGATAAATCCTAGAAAAAGCCATGAAGTAGTGTGTCCAAGGTCTTATGAGCAGATCAGTGGAGTAACAGAAACTAGAGCCTGTGCAGCTTCCTTTAAGGATTGAATGCATTAGGAAACACAATTTAAGAAAACTGTTTCTAAGATGTCCTAGAAAAAATAACTTCTCCCAGTTCTGGTAATACAGTAGAAAGGCATAAGTATCAATTGAGAAGAGCTGTAACTGAGGCTGGAATCAGGTGGTTTGGCTGATTAGCCTGCTGCCAACTCTGCCAAAATGGTTCTGAGAACTTAATGTGGAATATAAAACATGAGCCTCAGTGCTCCTTGATCATTGTATACTTGTTTTCTGGATAAGTACTTCTAAGTTTGTCATATATCTATTCAGAAAGATATACACAGGGAGGAATATAGGACTTGCGCATAAACTGACCACTTTATTCACTTCCTGCCACTGACCACAAAATACAGGTTCCTAGTTTGGAAGTCCAACACCCAACTCAGACCCACTCCAACAAAGCACTACCATGACCTAGGCAGAGCACTTTCTCCAAATCATGGCTCCAGATCCCCATCCTCCAGAAAGCAAGGCTAATTAGAAAAGCCCACTTGACAGACTTCATACTGCATCCTTTCGAAAGGCTAGTCTAACAGGTATCTGGGGACCTGGATGCTGGGAGCTCCCAGCACCGGTAACTACACTGCTTGCAGAGTGTGAATGATGCCTGCCGCTTGCCTTCCTGTGGGAATGGAACTGGTATACGTCAGACAGAAGGGTCACATGAATAGCTCTCACCCATCAAAATCTTTTGCTAGTCTCCAGGGAGTTTCCCGGTAACCTCTCATGTTCCTAGTCATACCCCTAAAGACTGTTCCCTGTGACTCCACAGAGTGTGACCCTTGGTGGCTCCACCTGTTCTACACCATTCTACTGCTGTTCTCTGCTGTTTTTATCTTTCTTGCTATAACACCTCTTACCTCTAAGGGCAACCACAGGTGGAGTCTTAGAAAACTATGGCAAGTCATAGAACCTGAGTATCTTGGGAAATTACCTTTTGCAAGATAAATAATAGGTCTTAGCTCATAAAACCAGAGTAAGGATTACATGAGTTATGCACAAAGGGTCAACTCATATAAGCTGTGTGTAAATGACTTGTAAGTACTTATTTGCTTTTTAAACAAATGTTAAAAACGGTGACAATACATGTAAGACTATCAAGTCAAGAGTAGTGATACACACTTGTAACCCCAGCACTTGGGAGCCTGGGGCAGGAAGACTGCACGTATAATGCCTACATGGACTATGCAGCAAGACTCTTTCAAAAGAACAGTAAAGTCATACAAATAAAAGGTCACACTATTACTTTAAAGGACAAATGTTATTGACTGTGTATCATTGCTAATAAATAACATGCTTACTGAATATAGGAACAGCTAAATTATTATTATTTTTTCCAGAGCTGAGGACCAAACCCAGGGCCTTCTACCACTGAGCTAAATCTCCAAACCCCTGAACAGCTAAATTCTAAGCATTCACTGCGGTACCAACTGGGTATATATATATATATATATATATATATATATATATATATATATATAT
>NW_026596440.1:5953175-6003175 GCF_907164565.1 Psammomys obesus | reverse complement strand
TTCATGGCTGAAAAATTTACCATTGTTTTCTTTGCATCTGTCATTTATGTGCTCTGCCTCAGTGCTCCATGACTTATTGCCAATGTTTAAAAAATTAATACAGGTAGGCTTCACATATTGTTGGATGCCTAGTTATCATCTGCATATAGCTTAAGTCTGGTGGGTTTGCTGTTATGCTCTACAAAAACAAAGGGAAGAAGTTCAACCTTAGGTTGGATGTGGTAGCAAGTGCTTGTACTTGGGAGGCTGAGCGAGAGGATTCCAAGCACAAGGCCAGCCTGGACATCTAAATTGTGTAGGTGTCAAAACAAAATAAATCCAGGAAGATCAGAGATTTTAGTGTTATCTGACAGAGACTTTAAGATAGCCACATAACTTTATACCTCCAGTTAGATTGGGAACCAATTGGTTCCCAGATGAGTGGTTACCAAGTTTCAGAGGGAAGTGTGGCTATGAAATGACAGGTGTCCCTTCATAATGTGATGTTATCTTGCCTGTGCCAAACACAAGATCCTGAGTCCCACAGTGATTCCGTATGAAGCAACCACTAGGGAAAACAGAGTAAATGATACTGATCTCTCTGTGTTACTTATCACAATTGTACGTGGTCTACAATGGTCTCAAAACTGTCTTTTTTGACTAAACTGAGTTGTACTGCATGATTAAGCTTGGTATGCCAGACACTTCACTTTTTAGATCTAAGACCATTTCTTTTCTACATAAGAGAAGAAAAGGTGAGGAAGGGAGGGATGACAGAGAAAGGGAAAAACGAACAGAGAAATAGGGAATGAGAAAGAAGACAGCAGCAGAGACAAGGAGACACAAGCCTTTCAAAGAGTGAAATGCCAGACACTCTTCAAGGTAAGCTCAATTTTACCAGTTTCTGAATTGTTATTAAAAGTTATGAAATTTGGGGCTATGGATATAGCTCAGTGATAGTTTTTGCCTAGCATACCCAAAACTAGGCATCAGAACCACAAAAGAAAGGAAGAAAGAGGGAAGGATGGGAAAAAAGGAAGGGGGCATTGGTCATGAAATTTAAAATTATGGGAATAAAAGTAGATTCTCATTCTCAGAGGTTGTTAGTCAGGTAAGGCATTCATTCTTCTGCTGCTACTTCAAGATCATGATGAAGGCTAGTTAATATTTGCATGTTGCAATACACCTTCTCAGACACATAGTAACTTAATTTTAGATTAATGCACACTGTGAGTTTAAGGCCTCATAGTGAGACCCAGGTTTAAAACAACAACCACAACAATAACAAACCCAACAGCTATCCCTGAATACATTATTTAACCAGGACAATCAATACAGAAACATAAAAACATTCTTCAGCTCTTCTCAGTACAGAACGTATCAACATGAACATCCAAAAAGGAAAGGCAAGAATTTGGAGTTGGTGTTAAAGCTACAAGCAAGTCTGAAAAACATATGGAAAGTGAGAGGGCCTTTCCAAGTCTCAAAGCTAACTCACTCAAAGTAACTAGTGATAGATGAGACTCTACCTATAATAATTATGTAAGTGTGATTTTAAGGCTTCCAAGCTACTCAGAGAATCACAGCAAGAGGTGTCATTTTATGCTGAACAGTGCGCTGAAAGAGGATGACAGGCAGGGCCCTCTAAGCACCCTCTGGGAGAAATCTGGAGTGGCAGCAGGCAATGCTCAGATCCCTTCACTTCCTCCACGGCAAACTTAAACTGAGAAACTCAGGCACATAACAAGCTATAGTACAAAAACAGTCACTACACATATGGGACTGTATTTGCTTTTAGTTTACTGAATCATCAATTTCTCATAGTCTTAGAGGACAACCAGGAGCACAGACATGAAGACATATAAACCAGCTCTTCTACATCAGTGACGTGTCCCCATTAAAAGCTGGGGTTTTCTCAAGTTTCTTTCACTACACCCACAGAGAGACATGTACATGCACATACGCACTGCAGTCTAAGACTGGTAAAGTCCTCGTGCTACTCAGTCAATTTAAACGTAAGGCTTTCCAGTCTGCAGAGTAGTTTTCATGGGTAAACTCACCCAAATACTGACTTTAGAAATATTAAACATACATCCTAACTGGTTTTCTTTCTGACCAGTTTCTGCCAGTCCTGAGGGAGGCAATTAAGGCAAGAAGTCCCCTTAGAACAGTGAAGTAATGAGAGAAGGCTGAAGCTTATTAAAGCCTAACCCACACCAAACACTTTTGTTTTATTTAATCCTCACAATGTACTGAGGCATGAAGGAAGCTTACTTCCTTCTAGAAACAGGTAAACTGACAATCAGAAAATCTGTAATTCTGTCAGAGTCCTGTATAGGATAAAATGGCAATGTATTGTTCAAGTCTTCTGGTATCCAATCTCTGCAGCAACCCACTCCTGGGATAATTTTGGACCAGGAAACAGAAATGTCAAGAAAATCATAACTTACGAAATGCTGCCAATCCCAGCATTGGTACCAACAGGGCATAATTCCACTTGCTTCCATCACCCCCATCAGCCCTGGAATTGGGCCGGATGTTCCAATTTGGGGGGTCGTTTAAGTTATTCATGGAGCTATACCTTGAAGAAAATGAAAAAGATACTAACTATACAAAAAAAAAAACAGAGTATAATTGTTATAATTATATCATCTATGCATTTTTTTTTTTTTTTTTTTTTTTTTAGTTAAGAACATATTTGTCAGCTTTATGTGCGCCACAACATCACATACAGGTGATTTCAAGAAGTAAGGCACAGTGTAATATGAAAGCAAAGTACATTTAGATATATGGTGGCTACAATGTTTAATCTTATGTGTCAACATGAGTGAGAGAAGGCATCTCAGCATGTCCAGCTAATTGATCAAACATGATTCTAGGTGTGCCTGAGAAGTGTTTCTGTATGACTGGTAAGCACTGGAGTGCTTACACTGATTACTTATAATAAATTAAATGCTCTCTTACTCAACACATACCATCACAAGCCCTAGAGAATGTGGTTGATCATAAACTACACATATGATAGTAGTTCCATGCTATATTGCCTAGTAATGTCACAGCAGGCTTAGCTCACTCTTGGATTTATACAAAATTGGAATCTCCTGTCAACACATTTGTCAGAATCTGTCTCCATTGTTAAGTGATGCATAGCTAGCTATACATGTTTCTCATTGGTTGTCTCTGTAAGACTCTAATACAGCTGTCCATAGACAACAATAAAACAATAAAGGTGAATCTACAATAGACATGTGCTTTATATAGGCAGGGTTGAAGAATAAGCAGCTTCCTACAGACAAAAATCGAAGAAAAGCAACTTGCATGCTGGTCCTGATCTGGATTATAGAAATCCATTGCTTCACCTTAGGGTATAACTCCCAAACTAGGCTGGAGGCCAATATTACTATGAAATCTGTCAGTTTGCAGAATACCGTACTAGCCAGGCATGGTGGTGCATGCCTCTAATTCCAGAATTCAGACCACAGAGGCAAGCTGATCCTTTTGAATCTGAAGATACCCTGGTCTACACAGTAATTTCTAAGGACAGTTAGGACCATGAAGAGAGACCTTGTTTCAAATAAATAAAAATAAAATTAAAAAGAACCTGTATCAGATGGGTGGTTTCATTATGTAAAGTCATGAAAACATTCAGCTTGCCTATATGTACCCTCACAGATAAAATAATCACAAAATAGTTAATCCAGAGTTTTTAATAAACCTTGTTTAATATGTAAAAATGAGCAATGAGGAGCAATAAGCATGACTATACCTAAGAACTTAACGGTTCATAGAAACCATAGGATTAAAAAGTTTGGTAGAAGGCTGGGAAGATGGCTCAGTGGCTAAAAGCACTGGCTGTTCTTACAGAGGACCTGAGTTCAATTCACAAACCCACATGGCAGCTCACAACTGTCTGTAACTCCAGTTCCAGGGTCATCTGACACACTCACACAGAAGAATGCAGGCAAAACACCAATGCACATAAAATAAAATAAAAATTTACGAAATTTAGTAGATGCTTATTTTAGAAACATATGCACACACACACACTAACTTAAAACAGGTAACTTTCAAAAACCTCCTACTAAGTATAGCTATGCCTCAGATCTGTTGGGGAGCCCCAGCAGATACCAAAAGCCTTGAAGACAGTCAAGACTTCCATATAAAATGGTGTATCTGAATACAGTCTGCTCAATACTGTAGATTATCTCTAAATCACCAATACCAAATAAGGTATAAAGGCACTTAGGTAGTTGATATTCTTTATTTTCCTCCTTGTTTAAAAAGGTCTGCACATGTTCAGTATAGACACACATTTCCTCCAAATGTATTTTGATCTACAGTTGATTAAACTCACCAGTGCAGAACCCTCGTAGGGTCAACTGTCACATTTATTCCCTTCACACCAATAACATCTATTTCTGGATTATAAAAGTCCAAGAAAATAATACAAAATATGAAGCATTGTGCATAAATATATTCCATATTTCTTTCTTTATTATGATTTAGTAAAAAAAAACAGAAAAAGAGAAATAAAATATGAATGGTTCATTGTAAACTTAAATAATTCAAAATTATGTTCATGAAGATTGTGCACCAAGAGAAAAAGTCCTTAATCTAATATTAAGTGAATATTCAGCTAGGATTGTTGGTTTAGTTTCTAAGCCATTTAATTCTATCAAAGTTTTCAGCTATTTCACTAGAAAAACAAAAATACTACCTGAATCTGATCAAATCAGAGCGAGTTTTCAAGGAAGAATGCTACGCATGCTCTAGGAAGCTTTAAGGACAACAGGCCGAGCCCTGAGCTTTCTAGCAGCTGAAATGAAGACGAAGCTTTGGATATTGTTTCTGGTTCAGTATGCTGCGCAGCCTGGTGGAGCTGCCTCTGGTCCAGCCACCAAGAGATCATTTCTACTCACTCCAGAAGCCCAGGGCGGTACCTCCTGCCCATTCCTTGAGACTCTGCGCCCAACAAAATAGGCTCTTATGGAGCTGCAGTTGCTGCCCCTAGGACCCTACATCCATCTGCCGGGATCCTCCGACCCTCTCTGTCTTGGCAAACTCGAAGAGCCACCCGAGTAGCACTTTAAAACATTGGTACCCCACTTACTCCTGGAGCAGAGCCCATCGGCGAAGCGGACAGCCTACCTCAGAGGTACTACCACCGCAGCATTTGCAGTGCGCAGGCGCAACACCCTCTCGGGAGCCAGGAGGGGCATGGTGCGCAGGCGCAGAATCGTCCAAGACGGACAACGGCTTGCTTGGTGCGCAAGCGCAGTCTGTCGTTGAGGCTAGCGGGAAGGCAGCGACATGGCCGGGGTTGGCGCAGTTTCGAGGCTTATTCGCGGGCGGCGGTTGGCGCTAGCTGGGTCGGTGAGTTCGTGCCACGGGATGGAGAGCACCAGGAGTGCGCCAGAGCCGGGCGTACTTCTAATCCCGCGAGTTGTGCTGGGACTGGGAAATGCAGTGGGCCGGAGCCGACAGCTTTCCGGCGAAGGTCACGTCCCTGAGGTTGCGGGAGGGGTGAGGGAGTGGAGTCCGGCCTTCCCCGTCCTGCTCTATCTAGCTGAGTTCTTCAAGGTTAACGCGCGGGACCGGCCTGTGGCCCTCAGGTTGCGGGCGACTCTGCGTATAACAGTTAGTAGCTTGGGTTCGACACTAAGACATATAAGTGATGAGTTTATTGATTTTGTGTCGTGGCCTCACAGATACTGTTTTTAAAAATCAGGTGAGACTTATGCACTGTGTTCATCCAGTCTTGCGACCACTGCTTTGCATTCGAGTCGAAGAGGGACACTGAGGGCCCCAAGGCTGCAAGGGGCCAGTTGGGCGCCCTGGATCGTCAGATCGTGTCTCAGTGTACTCTTTGAGGATGACATATTATGCGACAGATTCCTAGGGTTTTATTAACGCAAACTAAATTTAATAGATTGGGCTCTTTAAAGTGAACTGGCCCACCTACCTCCTTAACAGTTTAATTACGAAGTAAAAGCCCCAACACTTTCAACATATCGATTTGCATTATGCCTGTAATTATTGTCTCCTTTCTGAAATAGATATTAAAAGTTATGCTCAGTTAAATGTTCAAGGGTTAGTTGGCAACTAGGCATTTTCAAACATTGATAATTTCCATGACTTGTGTTTACTGCCGAAGACTCCCACCTCCACGTCTATTCCTTGGCCTCTTAAAACACCCCAAGGAGGTTTTAAAGTACTGATCATGAAGCCTTTTACAGGAAATAACACAGGAGCAGCCTGTATTTATAACAAAATTGTATTGAGCAGAAATATGTGTGCCTACCGCATGCCCAGGATTCACTCCCCACACTCAGGAAAAAAATAAGGAGAAAGCCTTTTAGTGATAGTGAGTCCAGCTCTGGCCAATGCCCAAAAAAGGAGCAGCAAAGAAGAGAAATTTTACTAATTTATATGCACCTTAGGTTTATGCAGTCCACATGTGTTGTTGTCATCCTTAAATCCCTTTTAGGTCCTAGATCCAGTTTAAACTTTGACTGGTTTAGACAGAGACAGGAGACTGCAAGTCTGGCTGCTTAGGCAGGTGGGAGATTTACACAGCAAAGATATCCCACATTTCCTAATTTATTTTTAAGTACAGCTTTGTTGTTCTTTTCCAAATAGTTGTTACCTCTGGCCATCTTGTCCAGCTGGCAGAATTAGGCTTTTCTTAAGAGAAGTGGGCATTTATGGAATACCATATTTAAAGATGGTTGTCACCCTGAATTGCCTATCAGAGGAATGTTCTTTCATAGAGAAATGGGCCTAATAGTTATAAGTTGGGTTGTCTCCTTTGTTACGGAACTGGAGCCAAAAGGCTGTCAATCCTGGTGAAGAAACATTTACATTGCAGAGTTCTTAATTTTACTTATCTCTAATAGGTCTGGTTACTATGCTTATATCTTTGGGGTATTTTGGAGGCAGTACTTCCTTAGCTTCTATTTTGTATGACTTAATGTCTCCTAAGCAAATCTATTAATAAATCCTTTATAAAATAAATTCTTTCACTTTGTTTCTTCTCCGTCAGTATGTCCTCACCTTAGGCTACTGCTCAGTGGTCCCTCTGGAGACGAAGACCTAGATACTGACTTTTATTCAGACTGGAGTAAAATTTCAGTTGAAAGTGAGAATAAGTCTTGAAGCATGTGAGATCAAGCTGTATAACTTTTTATAGGGGCATGATTGGAAGCTTTTTTTTTTTTTTTTTTTTTTTTTCTCAAACCTTAGTTGAATCATGTTACCTGCTAGCATTTTACCTTCTTTGTGGTGGTGCTTCATAACTGTCCCATATTAAGTACCACTAAACAGGATAGTAAGACAGGAAAAACAGAATTGACACTCAAGTGGGGCCTCCCAAAATACAGCTTTTGGTTTAAAAAAATTTCTTCATGAGCATGACTGTTCCTGTAGAAATTCTGCCCTGTAACTGAATATTTGTTGCCATTTGAAGTTTGTTTTTTTCCTTTTTTATTTATTACAGTTTATTCACTTTGTATCCCAGCTGTAGTCCTCTCCCTCATCCCCTCCCAATCCTGTCCTCCCTCTCTCTTCTTCTCCTATGTCCCTTCCCCAGTCCACTGATAGGGGAGGTCCTTCTCTCCTTCCATCTGACCCTAACCTATCAGGTCTCATCAGGACTGTCTGCATTGTCTTCCTCTGTGGCCTGGTAAGGCTGCTCCCAATTCATGGGGAGGTGATCAAAGAGCCAGCCCCTGAGTTCATGTCAGAGACAGCCTCTGTTCCCCTTACTAGGATGCCCATTTGGAGACTGAGCTGCCATGGGCTACATCTGTGCAGGGATTCTAGGTTATCTCAATGAATGGTCCTTGGTTGTAGTACCAGTTTCACAAAAGGCCCCTGTGCCCAGATTTTTTGGTTCTGTTGCTTTCCTTGTGGAGCTCCAGTCCCCTCCAGGTCTTTTTCTTTCCTCCTTCTTTCATCAGATTCCCTGCACTCTGCCCAAAGTTTGGTTATGAGTCTCAGCATCTGCTTTGATACCCTCCTGGGTAGAGTTTTTCAGAGGCCCTCTGTGGTAGGCACCTGTCTTGTTCCTTGTTTTCATCCTTTTCTGATGTCTGTCCTGTTTGCCTTTCTGAATAAGAACTGATCATCTTACCCAGGGTCCTCCTCCTTGCTTAGCTTCTTTAGGTGTACAGATTTTAGTATGATTATCCTATATTATATGTATGATGTCCACTTTATAAGTGAGTGTATACCATGTGTCTTTCTGCTTCTGGGATACCTCACTCAGGATGATCTTTTCTAGTTCCCACAATTTGCCTGCAAACTTCATGATTTCCTTGTTGTGTAAATATACCACAATTTCTGTATCTATTCCTCAACTGAGGGACATCTAGGTTGTTTCCAGATTCTGGCTATTAGAAATAAAGCTGCTATGAACATGGTTGAGCACATGTCCTTGTTGTATATTTGAGCATATGTTTGTTCGTTTTTAATGAAGAATTTGAGTTTACAAAAGAACAGAATCAAGTTAGCAGAAAAAAAAATTTTTTTGTGTGTGAGAATTTGTGATCACCAACTGAGAAAGGCTGAAGACAAGGAATTGTTTAGTCTTACCAAACTATTCTGTATTGACAAATGCTTTCAAGTTATCAACTCATCAAATTTACTTTGCCTTTGTTTTGCTTTTCATGGTCCCAGTGCACTGATGTGACTCACAAACATTTGAAATTGTTCATTGTAGAGGAAAACTAATAACAAGGACAGTTCACTTCTGTAAAGTTTTTCAAATTCTTAGGAAAAACACATGAAACATGGTAGAATAAATCTTTTGTTTGGATGTGATGTTTTGGGTGTTTTAATGGTATATCTAGAATTATATGAGTTACTTGGGCCTTTCATACTCAGGATCCTCATAAAACCAGTGACATTCAGTTCTGTATTTTGTGATGTTATTCCTAGCTTATTTGAAGACTTCTGGCGTAACATTTATTCATAACCAGGATTTTAATCAGAATTTAGAGTTCTTAGGGTCCCCCCCCCCCCATATAGTGGAGAAAGTACACAATTTGGGTCCATAGTCCCCACTGACCTTCAGTTTTTCTGTGAGGATTGTGAGAATTTTGTGAGGCAGCCTCTGAAACTTTGAACTGTAGTCATCCATGTCAGGAGCAGAGATCCCTGTAAACTGTATTTCAAGCATTAGTACTTTAAAAATAGTGAAAGTTAGAAAATTTATTACATTTATTTGTGTGTTCACACACACCATGTAGAAGTCAGCTAACAATTTGGAGGTATGGCTTCTCTCCAGCCACGTGGGTCCTGGGTACCAAGCTTCAGTTCTCAAGCTCAGCCGGAAGCATCTTTGGCCCCTAAGTCATCTGGCTTGCCTTAAAAGCTAACCTTTTTAGTGAAAATAATTTTAATTTTTTTTTAATAAATCATTAAGATGAAGAAAGGTTTGTAAGTGAAAAGGAACAAACTATTATGTTCAGTAATGGAAACAATTTCTAAATAGTGTCATTGTGCTCTGGTACTTACCTCCATTTTTATAGCTGATAGGTAGATTTTTAGACATTTGTTTTCTGAATGATAAAAGAGATTTTTAGTGCACTTAAACTACTCACTTCTCCCAGTGCCAGTAGCTTTTAGGTCTTCATTGTGTGATTTTATAATTGTAATAATTGTGCAGAAGATGATTCAGACCATCTTCAGCTGATGAGACACTTAGCTTTCTGAGTCACTTTGCTTGATGGGAATACTTAATGGCTTCTGCTCTTCTCAGCCTCTCTCCAGCTTCCTTAATGAGAATGCTTGTCCTAACGGACAAGGTATAAGTGACCTTTTTGTTACATTGTAGGTAAATTTCTTCATGTTCATGTTTTCAAATTAGAAAAATTTGAAGGACTAGGAAGATGTCTCAGTGAATAAGAACACTTGCAGTGAAACCAAGAGGACCCGAATTCCAATCTCCAGTACCCACATAAAAGCCAGATATGGCCAACTGTGTTTGGAGATAGAGACAAGTGTATCTGGGGAGTTCACTCCTCTCTGTTTCTATTCCTTCAAGATCCTAACACTATTTATGTCTCTGCAGTGGCCAGCAGCATTCCACACACAGACCCGTGGCTTTCACTTCACTGTTGGTGAGAACAAGAAGGCATCTGCTAAAGTTTCAGATGCGGTAAGTTTATTGCTCAATTGTAAACAACTTTTTTTTTTTTTTTATGTTTTTTTTCAAGACAAGGTCTCACTTTGTAGCTCTGGGTATCCTGAACTCATTATGTAGATCAGGCCGGCCTCCAACTCACAGAGATCTACCTACCTCTGCTGGGTTAAAGGTGTACACCATTACACCCTGCTTGCGAACAACTTTTATTACTTTGAAGGATAATTATCTGTTATCATTTCAAGATATTTGAGAATTGCACATATGTAAAGAAAAGGCTCTTAGGTTATTGATTGTGTGCTCAAATGTGTGTAGTACAACACTTACAGAAATACTTAAATAGATAAATCTAAACTAAACTCTAAATTCAAGTAAAGTAACAAAATAAGAAAATATAAATGAGCTGTGTATGCTGTGATGGACAGTGGAGTCCCTGCACAAGATAAGACTGTTGCTCCTGGACTTGAGGCTCATTTGTATTTAGCCTGTTCTGCTTTCTGTTTAAAAAATCTGAACATTGCTCACAAGTTCTTCCCATATGAACTAGCAGGGTTTATAGAATATTGCTTGACAATTTCTCAGTGATAAATCATCCCACATGGACTCTTCCCCTAAATATAGGCCTGAATATAGTTGTGGTCTGTACCCAGGCAAACTTTAACATGCTAACTTATGTTTTCAAGAGAGACTTGTATATCACAGGTGGAGAAGCATTTTCAGTGCGTGGTTAAGCTCCTGTGGACAGATGTATATGGCTATAGGCATAGAGGTAAAACCATTGTGAAAAAGACATAGTTAGAGCTCATTATGTTGATGTTTCCTTCTGCTTTTAGACTTCCCTGCTTTGGAAGCAGAATAGAAAGATTGGAATTTTAAATGCTCTCAAAAAACTTTTTTATTTTTTGTCTAATTTTTTTTAGCATGTGTTTGTAGTCCTAGCACTTGGGAAGCAGAGGCAGGAAAAAAAGATGTTGAATTTTGAGCCAGCCTAAGCAAGAAGATGTCTCAGAACAAAACTGAACAAGTGGTGTGTGTGTGTGAATGAATAGCAGATCTTCTATTGTCCATAATATCTGGTTGCTGGTTCATTGTCCCTATCACACTTCAACACCAAGAATGCATGCTCAGCCTAGAACAGGAGTGAGGCCTTCTGTGTATAGCAGCTATTCTTTCCTTTGATTAGCTTGTAATTCTAGCCTTAATGGTTTATGAAGTTGAATATATAATGAATGTGTGAATTTCCTTTTCAGATTTCTACTCAGTACCCAGTTGTGGATCATGAATTTGATGCCGTGGTAGTAGGCGCTGGAGGGGCAGGCTTGCGAGCTGCATTTGGCCTTTCTGAGGCAGGGTTTAATACTGCTTGCCTTACAAAGCTCTTTCCTACCCGATCACATACGATTGCAGCACAGGTAAGAAGGCCCTCTTTTGATGCCTAGAGATCTTGCACAGCACCACTCTTCCTATGAGACAAATTGTTGCCATTTTATTAACTCCACAGTTGTTGGAGTCCAGTCAGTCATTCTCACTTTGCAAGTCACTGCTTATAACCTCTTCCTCGAGATCATTGAAGGCTTGGCACCTCATTATTCTCTGTCTCCCATCTGTCTCCCCATCATGGTTCACTTTCCTCCACATTTGTTCCCTGATTAAGTTTGGTCAGGAATTTATCACTGAGACAAATACCTGAGATAATAAACTTAAAAGGAAGAGAGACTTATTTAGGTTTGTGGTTTCACGGCTATATATATAATGAAAGAAGAAGAAAAGAGATCTCCTAGTATTGCTATAGTAGTTTGTGATTCTGAGGAGTAAGGAGGAGTAACACTCACATAACAGCTGAAGAAGCTAGAGTCCAGAGTTGTATAACTGAATGAGGAGCATATTATGTGTCAGAGAGTACTTCTTTAATTCCCATACAAGTTCCATTGAGAATATTTTATCATGAGATTTCCAGATAGACTTGTTGAATGCCTGTATCTGACAGGTGCATAAGCAATGGGTGAGTTATAAGGACCTTTGACAGGCCCAATGGGTAAATTATAAGGACCTTTGACAGGCACAGTGGGTAAGTGATAAGGACCTTTTCCAGTCTTTAGAGGTCTGGAGATCAGGCAGCACCCCCATCACAGATACAGACTAAACCACCCATCAGGTCAAGGGAAGTCTCATGACTTAGGGACTGTCCTGCCTTACTGCCCCTGAGCCTCCATGAAGAGTTCACAGAAGGAGTTGACTTTGATCTCTGGGGGAGGTGGACTGCAGAGGCAGTTGGCCTCACATTTAAGGCAGGTGAGCAGTTGTGTGGTGTTTCCAGGGGGGCATCAATGCTGCACTGGGGAACATGGAAGAGGACAACTGGAGATGGCATTTCTATGACACCGTGAAAGGCTCTGACTGGCTGGGGGATCAGGATGCCATCCATTACATGACAGAACAAGCTCCTGCCTCCGTGATTGAGGTAACTAAAAGGAAACTCTTGGGTCAATGTGTATGTACTCTGCTTGTATTACAAAAGAACCAAACATAAAAATAAAAGAGGGATGGGATATGGCTCTCGGAGAGTGCATGTCTAGCACAATTGAGCTCTCGGGTCCTGTCTCTGGTAATGGGTGAACCAATGAAAACAATACTTCCTTAACTATTCAGTTCATTGAACAAGCTTTTCTACCCCCTAAATTGTCAGTGTTTTCATGCAATATGCTAGTATGAATGTTCTAGATTTCACATTTGGTGCAAATCAACCATCGATATTTTACTTGTTTAAGGTAATATATTTTTGCTTATTTTGTGTTTCACAGCTAGAAAATTATGGTATGCCATTTAGCAGAACTGAAGATGGGAGGATTTATCAGCGCGCATTTGGTGGACAGAGCCTCAAGTTTGGGAAAGGCGGGCAGGCTCATCGGTGCTGTTGTGTGGCTGATCGGACAGGCCACTCACTCTTACACACCTTGTATGGAAGGGTAAGGCTGATTTGGTGGTAAAGGAGATGGAACATAGTTCTCCAACATAAAGATCATAGTTAGATGATCTTTATAAATAACAGTGGAAGTGGCATAGGATAGGCAATCACCCAATGGGTTGCTTAAAAAAAAAAAAAAAGACAATAATGTTCTGCTTTGATAGCTGTGACAGAGACCTTAACCAAAAGCAACTTAGGGAGGAAAGGGTCTATTTCACCTTTTAGTTTTAGTTCATTGTAAAGGAGAGCTAGGGTGAAGATTTGAGGAAGGACTGCTGTGGGACCCGTAGAGGAACACCACTTTTAGCTTGTTCCCTCAGGCTTGCTCAGCCTACTTTTTACACACCCCTGGTCCACCTGCCCAGGGATGGCCACCGCTCAGCGTGGGCTGGATCTCCACTGCTTGCCTCCGCTGCTCGCCTCCAGTTCAGTCTTAGGGGAACATTCTCTCAGTCGATGTCCCCTCTTTGATGGTTCTAGTCTGTGTCAAATTGACAAAAACCAACACAAATAGTAAGGTGTCTGAAATAATTACTGATATGAAAGTATTGAATAGGTAATGTGAAAAGCTGTCTTTAAGATGTTATGTTAGGTCTGGAGAGATGGATGAGGTAAAAGCACTGGCTGTTCTTCCAGAGGTCCTGAGTTCAATTCCCAGCAACCACATGGTGGTTCACAGTCATCTGTAATGAGATCTGATGCCCTCTTCTAGCCTGCAGGCACACATGCAGACAGAACATTACATACATAATAAATAAATCTTTAAAAAACAAAACAAACAACAAAAAGACATTGTTATTCCCTAAGTTTGTCTTGGAAAGTTGAATTGGTTGTCACCACTTACCAGCTTGAGCTTGTGACCTGTCACATGCCTAGAGCAAAGGAAGTGTTCTTTTTTACAACAAAATATTTTTATTCATTATTTGGGAATTTCATATTATGCACCCCGATCACGCTCTTTTCCAGTCCTCCCAGGTCTGCTTCCCCACCCATGTGCCCTCACCTGCATCCCCCCCAAAAGAAAAACAACTCCAGTTTTTATTGCCCATATACCCACTGGAGCACGAATGGTCAGACTCCCATTAAAGAAAAGCTAAGTATCTTAGCCCGTTAAAGAAAGCTAAGTATCTTAATGCACTTTTATCACCGTTTATCACCATTCAGTTCCTGAACTGATTGGTATGTTTTAATACTTCACCGTTAAACTGTATGAAGTCTTGTGGGACATGAGTCACTGCAGGTTGTGACCTTCAAAGACTATGAGAAAACACATATTTATATTACCATTTAGAACAGTAGCGGAAGTATGATTATGAAGTAGCAACAAAAATAGTTTTATGGTTGGGGTCACTACAATATGAGGGTTGCAGTATTAGGAAGGTTGCGAACCATTGCGCTAGATAGCTGCCATGTCCAGATAATCAGTAATCTGAACTCTGTTTTCAGAAAGTAGTGACAAGTAGTTAACATGCAGATATTAGAGCTCCAGAAGCTAGAGTACACTGAAAACAATGTAACAGTATGTGCTTGTTTCATGGTTGTGTTGAGAGTTTGCCTATGCTCTTTAGAGCTCCTTGGGCTATCAGAGCCACCCCCGGTGGCACTGTCCAGTGCTGACTCCCCTATGTGCATGGCAGTGGACTTAACTGCACTCCTGCTACCAGCCCCATGTGGCCACTGCAGATTCAGATGTGCTTACTGTAACGGAGGAGCGAGGTGTTTTATTTTCATTAATCAAATGGCCACATGAAGCTAACAGCTTCTGGGTCGCAACCCTGTGATTTGTGGCCTCACTCACTGTGGGCCTCTTGAGAGGCATTCTGTGCTACGTGGAGCCACCAGAGAGCCTGGAGTGCCTCCAAAACTTTTGTAAAAATGAGTGTTACCAAAGTAGGAGCAGCCCAGAGCCTGCTGCATTCAGTTCTCTGCAGCGTCATGTGCTTATTATTTATTTGTTTGTTGTATATGTACTGCTGAATTTAGGGCGACTTTTTGTGCTTGAATTGCTATCAGTATTGATGCGATAGGAGCTCATATAACTTCATTACAGACCCTAGTATCCTTAACTTCATTTATTAACAGAACTGGATCAAGTTTTTCAAACTGTTTAAATGGTGTAACCGTTCACATTCTGTGTGTTGTTGGTTTAATCTTAATCTTAAATGTAGTTTGAAATGTGGGATCCTTTTCTTATAGTCTCTGCGATATGACACCAGCTACTTTGTGGAGTATTTTGCCTTGGATCTTCTGATGGAAAATGGGGAGTGCTGTGGTGTTATTGCACTCTGCATAGAAGATGGATCCATACACCGAATAAAAGCAAAGAACACTGTTATTGCTACTGGGTAGGGTCTAAGTTTTTACTATATTTAATTTCTCATAGAAAGTTGGGAGGATGCTTAATTCTCATTCCAAAGGGCAAATAGCATAGACATCAAAGTGGTTGAAGAGAGGAAACAGCATGGGAGCCTACCATAAATGTCCTCTGAAAGACTCCACCCAGTCTCCAGGGGATTGAAGCAGATGCTAAGACTCACAGCCATACTTTGGGCAGAGCACAGGGAGTTGTAGGAAAGAGTGGGGGAATAAAAGGACCCAGAATGGACAGCAGCTCCATAAGAAGACCAACAGAACCAACAAATCTGGGCCCATGGGGCCCTGCAGAGACTGATTCAGCAACCAAGGACCATGTGTGGAGAGGACCTAGACCCTTGCTCAGATATAGCAAACAGGCAGCTCATTGTCCATGTTGGGTTCCCTAGTAAGGGGAGCAAGGCTGCCTCTGACATGGACTCTGTTGCCTAACTCTTTGATCACTTCCCCCTTGTGGGGGCCATTGCCAGGCCACAGAGGAAGAGGATGCAGGCAGTCCTAATGAGACTTGATAGGCCGGGGTCAAATGACAGGGGAGGAGGGCTCCCCCTTCTGAGAAATAGGGGAGGGGAAGAGGGAAGAAGGGTGAAGGCTATAATTGGGATGTAAAGTGAATAAATTATAAAAAATTAAATTAAAAAAGAAATGAAAGCAACAGAGAGAAAGCACTTATAGGGAGGGTTTTTTTTTTTTTTTTTTTTTTTGTTAACTAAAAATGGGTCAGAACAATGGGTCAGATGTAGGCCTTTATGTCACCTCATGTGGATGGTGACCTTTCCAGCCTTTGTACCTTATAGATGTTCTCTGAGCACAGGTGGGCAAAATTTGGATTATAAAGCTTACCCTACCTCTTCTTATATAATAAGCCCGGAGAGTCACATGGCATTTTCAGATAAACTTTTCTGTTTTTTTGTCTGCTGTGTATACCGAGTCTAAGAATCAACAAATACCAAAAAGTATTATCTGCGTGCAGGATGAAAATAACTTTGACTTTATATGATTTAATTTTTTACCATTTTAAAAATTAAGAGCTGAGGGTATATCTCAGTTGTAGAGTGTTTGCTTGTCTCTAATGCATGTGGTTCTGGATCATTCTCCATCTCCACCACCATCCTCCCCCCCAAAAAAAGAAAAGAAAGTTTAAATAAACCCAAGTTTTTAAATAGGTATAGAACCTGAATAGATGTATTTTCCAGGACAGAGGGGATTCAGATGGTCAGCAGGTTAAACATCTGGGGAGTTCAAGTAGCAGCCACACTTGTGAGGATGGTTAATGTAAAGATAAAAATGAAATAAGTGTTGATGAAGATGTAGAGAAAAAGGGGCCAACTGTCTTAGTTACTTCATTGCATGATAAAACACCATGATCAAGGCAACTTATTAAAGAGTTAAATCTAGCCTTCAGTTTCAGAGGGCTAGAATCTGTGAGTAAAGGAGCAGCTGAGAGCTCAATCTTGATCCACAAGGCAGAGAGAGTCCAGAGCCACGCCTTCTCAAACAGTTCCATCAGCTGGGGACCAATATATGAGCCTGTGGGGGCCATTTTTATTCAAACCACCATACTGGGTCAAAGCAGTTAACATACAAGCATGGCAGTTTACCTGAGTTCCATCTCAAGAACTTACAGTAGAACAGACAAACTCCTTTAAGTTTTCCTCTGACTCCTACATACGTGCCATGGCAGTGCCTGTGCCCATACAGCAGCAATTTTATATATGTAATACATAGACGTGTACATACAGATATATTTATAATTTCATAAAATTATAATTTTATATATTATAAATGTTATAAAATTATATATTTGCATAAAATTTTAAAGCAAAACAATGGGTGGAGATGGCTCAGAATTAAGAGCTGCTAACCCTGCAGAGGACCTGTACTCACTTAGAAGTCTCCCAACTGCTTATAATTCAAGCCCTGAGGTAGCCTCTTTGGGCATTGGCGTACATGTTGCATAACTTATACAGATACATACAAATACATTTTTAAAAAATCTTAAAAAAAAAGATAAAGAGTCGAAGACTATTGACAGTATAAGTTGGTAGTGATTGTGGAGGTTCCTCAGAAAACCTAAGAAGACTGAGGAGACGGCTTAGGAGACAAGGTACTTGCCACCTACACATGGGTGCCCACAGCCCATGTAAAGCTCAGTAAGTGTGGTCCTGTCTGTAATCCCATGATTTCGGCAGAGTTGGGATGCCCCAGCGTATGCTGACTAGAGACTAGCCAGCTAGTTGACAAGATCTTGGCTTAGTTAAGAGACCCTGTTTCAATAAAATAGAATACAATCAAGAAAACACCCAGTGTCAATATCAGCCCCCACCCCACACAAACACTTAAAGACCTGCAAGTGCATCACACTTCTACCACAAGAAAAAAAAAAAAAAGAAAACAAAAAACAAAAAACCCCAAACAAACAAATCCCTAAGAGTAAAACTAACAGGATACAGCAGCCCCACTGTAGCCATGTCTGTAAAGGGAATGAAGTCAGCATAATCACATCATGACTATATTATCTATGCAAATGTTTGCTGCAGTATTCAGATTGGCCAAGATATGGTCACTATAACCAGATACAACTTATGCAAGGAAAGGTTTATTTTGGCTTATGGTTTCAGCAGCTCATGGAGTCATGTGTTTGAGTAGGACGTTGTTGTGACAAGTATGAGATAGAGGAGAGCTCTTCACTTCCTGGCAAAAAGTGAAAGATTAGCCCAGGACTGTGTATAGTCCTAGGGACATAGCCGAAAAGATCTGTTTCTGCCCAAAAGCCCCATATCCTAAAGGTTTCACAGCCTCTCAAAAAATGCAGCTAGCCATGGAGCAAGACTTTTCAACATGAATCTATGAGGGACATCTGTATTCAAGTAAGATCAATTTGAGTCATGAGATGAGCAGTTTCTGAAACCTGAGAGATAACATGTTGTCTATAGTAATGATACAGTTGCCAAGTATATTTAGTATCCACACCACAAAGAAAGGATAATTATGTAACACTATGAATATGTTAATGAAATTGATTATGAAAATTGGTTCCCAGTATACATTTATCAGATAATGTGGACATCTTTAAATGTATAGTAAAGCTGGAGGAGAAATAAAATAAAAAAATAATTTTCATTATGTGGTGGTTAGAATAGGAATGGCCCCAGGTAGACCCATATATGTGTGTGTGTGTGTGTGTGTGTGTGTGTGTGTGTGTGTGTGTGTGTGTGTGAATGTGTGTGAATGCTTGGCCCATTGAGAGTGGCACTTTAAGGAGGTATGGCCTTGTTGGAGGAAGTGTGTCGTTGTAGGGGCAGGCTTTGAGGTCTCCTATGCTATAGCTGTGGCAGTCTTCTGCTATCTATAGATCAAAATGTAGAACTCTCTTTGATCACTTCCCCTTGGCAGGACTGCCTAGCCAGGCCACAGGGGAAGAGGACATGCTCAGTCCTGAGGCAACTTGATGAGCTGGGGTGGATGGGAAAGAAAGTTCCCCTTTTCTGAAGAATAGGCTAGAGGGGATGGAGGAGGATAGTCCTAGGAGGGGAGGATGGATGGGGCTACAACCAGGATGTAAAGTGAATAAAAAAGAAATTAATTAAAAAAAAAAGTTGTAGAACTCTCAGCTGCTTCTCCAGTAAGTACCATGTTTGCTTGCATGCTGCTATGCTTCTCTCTATGGTGATAATGGACTAAACCTCTGAAACTAAGCCAGCTCCAATTAAATGTTTTCTTTTGTAAGAGTTGCCATGGTCATTGTATCTCTTTACAGCAATAGAAACGCTAACTAAGATACATAATAAAAGTAATTACTTTTTCTTTTTACTTTCTTTTATTTTTTGTTTTGTTTTTGTTTTTGAGACAGGGTTTTACTGTGTAGCCTTGGCTGTCCTAGAATCACTTTGTAGACCAGCTGGCCTGAAACTCACAGTGATCTGCCTGCCTCTGCCTCTGCCTCCCTGAATGCTGGGATTAAAGGTGTGCACCACTATGCCCAGCTAAAGTAATACATCTTAATTGGAAAAATTCTTTGAAGATAAAGCACAGAGTACCAAATAGGAAACATACAAAATTTCCTTCCTCTGTGCCACAACCTTCATTACATGGAGGCAGCATCGCAAATGTGGCCTCCCAGTAGTGTGTGCCACATACACACGCATGGGTTGTTGTAGACTGATGCTTATAGTCACTGTTTTGTGTTTCAGGGGCTATGGGCGAGCCTACTTCAGCTGCACATCTGCCCATACCACCACAGGGGATGGCATAGCCATGGTCACCAGGGCTGGCTTGCCTTGCCAGGACTTAGAGTTTGTTCAGTTCCACCCCACAGGTAGGATGGGGCGCTTGTCTGGCTCTGGGCTCTTCTGTGTATTATAAGCACGTGATACCTGGTCAGTTCTGTGGTGCACTTTTCCTGTCTTGAGTCCTCAAGGAGAGTTTTCTCCTGGTTCTATAAAAGCAGTTCATAATTTTGTTTCCAGGGGTTTTAGGCACTCGTGTTAAGAGGGATGTGAAATTAGAAAAGACTGGGCTCCACCTGATGCCAAAGTTAGGGTTTGGATTTAGAAGAATGAAAGAGCTAATTATGGGAAAAATTAGCTCTTCCTGTCAGAGCCTTGAGTCAGAGGAGAGATAACAGAATTAGAGAATTAAAAATAAATGTTAGTTTTCTTCAGTTTCTGTCCAGTGTCACTGAGCCTCTGGATTTCCTATCGTATACTGTGTTTACATTCCATTTTTTAATGCTTTCTTCACAATGTATAAAAAATAAAATACCTAAAGGATGCTCTTGAAGCTATGAAAAGTGAAAAGCAGGTGAAATGTAAGAACTTATATTCTTACTTAGAGCATGCAACCCATTGACATATGAAAGAAAAATTTAACTTTAAAATAACACTTATTTAGCCTCTTCCATTAAAATTCAGTACTTGCCTTGTTTTCTTTATATTGAGGAGCACAGCGTTATATTAAGAACTCAGACTACACCATGCTCCTCAGGTGTGAATTTGGGCTCTGCCCTTTAATAGGTCTGTGACTTAGATGATTTCTAAGCTTCAACTTTTTTGTCTCTAGGGATGGAGTTCTTATTACCCTGGGTCATCATAGAACTTATGAGTAAATGTTTAGAGTTGATACAAACATAAATAGTAACCATTTGAATAATTTGTCATCTTTGCTGTTTGGGTACTTTAGACAGAAAGTCTCCCAGATGTTTTAGTTTTGCTTAAACTTGTTACGGCATTTCGTGTTATAAAGTTATATTTAAAGAATTAAGTCTACTAAACATACATGATATTTAATCAGAGTATGGGTTAGAGTCTTGTGAATGAGCTACTCTTCCTGTGTCTGTTGTGCTTTCTGATTTGTCATTGCTGCTTGTGACACAAATACCTGCTACTTGACTTTTCTTATTTTGAGTTTAGTGCTCTTTGCTTTCCTCCTAAAAAACAGTTTCTAAAAAAAGGATTAACCATTTGAAATAGCTATCTTGTTATCACTCATTTATAAGCATTTAATCACCTGGATTTTTACAGGTATATATGGTGCTGGCTGTCTCATCACAGAAGGGTGTCGTGGAGAGGGCGGTATTCTCATCAACAGTCAAGGTGAAAGGTTCATGGAAAGATACGCCCCCGTTGCCAAGGACCTGGCCTCCAGGGATGTCGTATCCCGATCCATGACTCTGGAGATTCGTGAAGGAAGGTCTGTGACTCCCTTCTAGGGATGCATGCGTGTAGGCAGATGGACAAACACATCTTCTTTTCTCTTCGGTAGCCAGCAGATCACATCTATGTATTTTAGCACCTTAACTTTGCAGACAGGCACCCCTGCACCTCAGGTTTAGGGTTAGAGAATAAAGCTACCCCATTATTTTCTGACTCACATCTGTTAGCTTGTGATAGCTTTCTAAAGATCTACATTTTGAGATTCTTCTTCATACCAGTGAGTGTGTAAGAAGTGTGTCATCATATACTCTTGGAATGAAAGTGAGGTTCACACACACAGCAAAGTCTTAGTCTTAGGAGTTATATTGTTTTACTCAGTACCTACAGGTACCTTGGCAGGTAACCTTCAGGTCTGTGTGTTACTTCTCCTGTGGTGAAATTGCTCTAGGCTCCAAATGCCTGGCCCTGTTACTTAATGCTTATGTGGGCTTGACATTTTCATTTAAAACTGAGGTGTCTGGTGGGTTATGGGAAACTTTCTAACACATTTACCAAGGAAAACACAGGAAATCATGCTACCCAACATGAGAATATGAGTTTTGTGAGTACAGGTTATGTCCTTGCACAGTATTGTCCCTGACACAAAATCCTTGAAGGGAATAAAGTATTGATGAGACACTGGCCTGAAATGTTACTAAAGATCAAGGATTGTTGAGGCTCACATACTTGGGTGATTTTAGTCAGCTCTTTCTTGCTGCTCTTTGCCTCATGTTACGGTGGTGTATTTGCAGAGGCTGTGGCCCTGAGAAGGATCATGTCTACCTGCAGTTGCACCATCTGCCCCCTGAGCAGCTGGCCATGCGTCTGCCTGGAATCTCAGAGACGGCCATGATCTTCGCTGGTGTGGATGTCACCAAGGAGCCCATCCCTGTCCTCCCCACTGTGCATTACAACATGGGTGGCATTCCCACTAACTACAAGGGGCAGGTGATGGTGATGAGCCCACCTCATAAAAATCCCCTTAGGTCTTAGAGGCAGAGAAGCAAAACCAGGCATTTTCCCCTCCAAAAGTGCAGTGTATTTGATAGTTTAATATTAATTATAAGATGTCATACCTGCCAGACAGTAAGAGGCTAGATTATGTTCTTGGGTTTGCATCTTCTGGTAACAACCAATAGAATGTTAATTCCCCATTCTTTTCCATTTTACAATTGCATTTCCATGTGATCTGAAACTTTTACAATGAACTTATAAATTAGTGATATATATATCAGTTGGTACTTGGGTTATAAGCAGTTCACAAGTGCCATCAACTGTCCTTCTGCTTCAGACTCCTGGTCAGGACAAAGGGTGGAGATCAGTACCACCCTTCACAGATGATCCTCAGTGTTCCTCATTCCTTTGGTGTTCTATCTTCTGCCACGTTCCTTAGTCAAACCAGGTGGTGACTGAGACTGAGGAAGCTAGACCATCCTTTGACCTGCTTGTAACAAACAGCAAGAGTTCGGGAGCAAAAGAATTGGGGATATGCTAAAGAGAGTGAAATAGAGAAGATACCATTTTTCCTTTTTTACTTGGGGCATGGGAAGCAGGTGTGTGGAAGCATAGGTATTTTGATGACTGCCTCATCTGAAATATTCCTGCAGGTGCTGAAGCACGTGAATGGCCGGGATCAGATTGTGCCTGGCCTGTATGCCTGTGGGGAGGCTGCCTGCGCCTCGGTGCATGGTGCCAATCGACTTGGAGCAAACTCTCTATTAGATCTTGTTGTCTTCGGCCGAGCCTGTGCCTTGAGCATTGCAGAAACTTGCAGGCCAGGTATGTGTTCTCTTCAAGCCCTTGAGCTATTTTAGGAGACTGTTGCTGGAAATTTGCTTTTCCCATAGAAACAGATTAGTAGTATTAATATTGTGTATTAATCACTTTTTAAAAAAAACACACTTTCACTATATAGCTCTGTTTGGCCCAGAACCCAATATATCATCCAGGCTGGCCTTGAACTCATAGAGATTCATCTGCCTCTGCTTCCTGGCTTGTTTGCCTTTTTTTTTTTTTTTTATTTACAGTCATTATGTTCTTAAAATACACTATTAAGAAATTGGTATTTTGGATGGAAATTAGTTTTATATTGTTTGCCTGTTATAAATTATTTTTATAGTGAAATAGTCTTAATAGTAAAAAGGAATCTGTAGCTTCTTGGTAATTATGAAAAAAAATTTAGCCTGTTTTAAAAACAAGATATAATGGAATCTCATTAATAAAGGGATGGCATAAGGTCCTATCCCTCAGGGATAGAATGAATTTCAGTTAATGTCTTCTTATGATAGCTTAAAACAATGTATAAAAGAAAAATGTGCCTTGTGTTGTAGTTTGCTTGAGCAATCAGAACCAGGTTACCAGAGCTACAACCCCCAAAGAGCCTTCATGGTAGGGTAGCTGTTTTGTCTATTTGCTCAGAATAGTGGTGTGAAAGAACATTTCAGGAGGAGGAGACTCCCTCTCCATCCACTACTCTTTCCTTCCTCTTGCTAATTGTGGATGCCAGTTGTACAGCTTCTGTGGAGTAGATGCTTTATAGATGAACAGCAGTGATGGTGTAGAAAGCACACACCCTGCCTCACTAGTAAATAAAGATGTAGGTCATCAGTTTTGTACATTGCATCTTCACGCTCCTAGTCATGCCACAGTACAAGTCTGAACGTGAAGACAATCCCTAGGTCGTAGTGCTAGCCAGCTGCATAGGTAGGGTTCAGCGTACCTTCTCTGACACCAGAAGAAGCCTTTTGGAAGCCTTGTACCCAGCAGGGAGGATCAAAATCACTTCTAGAGCAAAATACAGACTCACTTGTTTTGCTTTGAGAATGAGAAAGCTTTATAAGAATATCTTATACTTTTATGTGCATAGGGTCTACAAATACATGTAAATTTAAATTCAGTGATGAAAGGAATAAATGTCAGAACCCAGCAACATCTCAGACAGGATGCTTAGAGTAAGACTCAAAAGGCTGCACGTGTGATTTTAATTCTGGAAGTAGCAAACTGTAAGAAAGAAATAGATCATGGTTGCTGGGCTGTCCTTGTGCTGGTTGTATTTACATAGAACTCTGTTTGCTAAAACCTGAAAAGCTCATCTAAAAAAATGAAAGCTACAAAAAGACAGCAAACTTCACTGTTTTAATTCTTTAATTTTAAATATGAAAAGGTTTGTAATATTTCTTCTCAAGAGTAATGGTGTAATATTTTTAAAGTACAAGTCTGAGGTATCTTTGCTTATAGAGGTGTTAAAATTTGTAAAAATGTGCACTATAAGAAAAGTCAATTTTATGGAGTAAAAAGAAAAAAAAAATTAACACTAAAATGAAGCCAGGCACACATACCTATAATTTGAGTACTCCGAAGCCTGAGGTAAGAAGATTGCTAGTTCAAGGCCGATCTGAGCTATATAGTGAGTTCATGAATACCTCAAGACAGAGAAGGGAGAGAGGAAGGAAAATGAGCTAGTTGTATGCCTGGGAGGACACGTAAGAGCCAGTTCTCTGGTTCCCTTGGAAAGGAGGTGGCTAGAAACAGTTTTGCCTGCATTTCTCTTTAGAAAATGCATATACCACCTAAAACGGCCTTTTAAATAACTAGTGAAAGTGAAGAGTATTATTTCATTTTTTGAAGGGGACAATGTGGTACAAATCTGGGGCCTCACCAAAACAGTACTCTACTTCTCAGCTGTACCCCCTGCGTAAAAGTCATGATCTTGTGGTCTAGTTAAGAGGACAGAGCCATGTTTATCCCTTTATGAGCAAAAGTATGAAGTAACCTCTTATCTCAAGGCTAACAAGTTTCCTTACTAGAGTAGCAAGTCAAATCTTACTTGCAGGAATGGTTACCTAGTATGTGGTGATATCCTTATTTCTGTGTATGTTTTTAAAAATTGAGTATATCATACCTTAGGTTGTGCCAGGACAGTGTTGGCTCAGATTACTTCTATAACTTTTTGAATTCTTGGAATGTCTATGGTATAATTTGAGTATTCAAAAATCTCTTTTTTCCCCCAAGTGGTTTAGTGGTTTTGAAAGTTAAATTCTGTTTTTTGTTTGTTTGTTTTTGTTTTTAAGGAGATAAAATTCCTCCAATTAAGGCAAATGCTGGAGAAGAGTCGGTCATGAATCTTGACAAGTTGCGATTTGCTGATGGAAGCATAAGAACAGCAGAACTGCGCCTCAGGATGCAGAAGGTAGGAATAGACACATCCACAGCCACCCTCCACGGGTCCTTGGGGGTCGACAGCAGGAGGACCTGTTCGTCACTTTGCCTCTCTTGCAGAAGTGTGTTTTTTTTCCACATGGAACATTGGAGTTCTTAGTTCTGGACAGAAATAAGCAGCTTTAGCACCAGGGACTTAGCTTTCTCTGGCACTCCTATATGTGAGCTTGTCATCGTCCTCAGACTACTGCCTGTCATATGTGCTGCAACCAATAGGAAGGGGAAGAACATCAGAAACCCAGTCCCGGGTCACTTGAAAACCAGCATGGCACCCTTGCTCACCTTTCATTGCCCAGAATTAGTATTAGTTGTGTCACTTCATTTAGCTCCTCTTAGCTCAGAGAGGGAAAGAGACATACGTCCTTAGACTGAATCTTGTACCGTAACAAAATCAGAAAGTGGGGAAAGTAAATAGGGTAGGAGCTAATCTAGCCCCTGGACAGTGGGGTAGTGCCCCACAAGGGTTCTGAGGCCCTGGTTTCCTGCTTTTAATTTCATGACCTCGCAGTTCTTCACCCACCACTACTAGCCCTCTTGGACTCTGGATGGTTGTGTTCCAGAAACGCTGTCAGAGAAGTAAAATAATTTGAAGTGACCTATATAGATTCGTTGTGAGATACATACATAATGGAGTACATAGAAACATTTTTTTAAGTTTAGTGAAAATTTTATTTTTACCAAGGTAAAGAGTCAGACTTGGGAGACTGTGAGGAGGATCACAAGCATGCATAATAAGACCCTTTCTATTGTCTAAATTTAACCCACAGTCCGAATTTCCTAGTTCAAGTTGTATAAATTTGTAAAATGTAGGAAAACTAAAGATGTGAGAGTTTTTGCCTGTCTTTTCCTGTGCATTAAAAGTTTGTAATGGTGTCTTATGATAGTCGATGCAGAATAATGCTGCAGTGTTCCGTGTGGGAAGCGTATTGCAAGAAGGCTGTGAGAAAATCAGCCAGCTATATGGAGACCTGAAGCATCTGAAGACATTTGACAGGGGTGAGTCAGCAGAACTCTGAGAGGACACTGCCTTCTTTGGGGTAGCGTGGTGTCTACCATTTACTATAACCTTATTCCATGCTTGCTGTCCAGCTGTCTGTTCCCCACAGTTATATGTTGCAGGTGAGTCCAGAGTACTTACATGATAATCCTGTCTCTCTGTCATGGGTTCTTGTATGTCCCCAGGAATAATCTGGAATACAGACCTGGTGGAGACCCTGGAGCTACAGAACCTGATGCTATGTGCACTGCAGACCATATATGGTGCAGAGGCACGGAAGGAGTCACGGGGTGCTCATGCCAGGGAAGATTATAAAGTATGTCTTCAAGATACATCACATTGACCTGACATTTTCCCACCTGGTTTTTCTTATCCCTACTTGCTTTCTCTGTTTCATTTTATTTTTAACGTAAATCAAGAAAAACACCTTTTCCTCCAAGTCTCACTCTCAAAACCTTGTACCTTTTCCTTGCTTTGAGTCAGCCCATGCAGCATCTATAAACAGAGCAGACCTGGTCTTTAGCAGGGCTGAGGATAAAATGCAGCCAGTGACAGTTTGGGAAATGCTGACCTACTGAATTAGACTATCCGTGAGTCATCAGCTTAGACATGTCCTGAGGCTTCGAAAAGAAATTAGAGGCCTGTCTTGGCCATGGCTTTTATGCAGAGTGTGTCTGTTTAGAGCACACATGTTGGATTCTACATGTGAAGAAGACACAAGGAGAAGCTTGGGTATAGCTCCAAGTTCAGGATGAATACATCAGCTAAAGAGTTAGATTTTCCATGATAGTCACACAGGTTCTGAACAGTTTAGGGTGGTGAATAAATAGGAATGTGAGCTAAGCAGAAGTTTTCACTGTGTTATGAACATGTATTGACTTAAGCTGCAATGATCAAGTGTATAAAGAGAGACTTGGGTAGGCATATCCCCAGTATGTACCAAGGGCTAGAAGCCTCTTCAGAGTTAACTGTTAGGAGCTGAATGAACAGGGCTTTGAGGATTTGAGGTAGATTCTGCTTACTCTCGGGCAGGCTTATGCTAGAGTTAGGAATGTCCAGCCAGGGCTATGCTTTAGCCCATTGGCTCAGGTAAGGAGCCTTCCCTCTGCCATTCCTCCCATGCTTGCTTTCAGTAGAAACAGCAAAGTGTCTGATCTTGGTTTTTATTTAAAGAGCCTCTTGCTCATTTAATGTATTCACATAAGCACATTTTTTTTTTTTTCGGTAGCAATGTTCTGATACTTAATATTTCTTCAGTATAAATGCTGAACTTAAATAACAGTTAAATTAAGCTGAGTGTAGTGGTATATTCCTTTAATCTTAGTACTTTGGAGGCAGAGGTAGGTGGAGGCCAGCCTCATTTAAATAGTGAGTTTCAGGACAGCCAGGGCTATGTAGAGAGACCCTGTAACAAAACAAAACAAAACAAAACAAAACAAAAAAACCCATTTAAATTAAAAATGCTGAAGAGAAAAGTTGAGGAAATCTCAGTGCCTGGAGTCAAAGGAAAGAATTCATAAATGATATTTAATTCCAATAAGTATCCATCCATAGAGTTCTAAGAGAAAGTGCAGAAATGGATCTTGCATACTTGTACTCCTGGCTCCAAAAGCTATTTGCCAAGGTCCTCATCTACTATGTTTATCTTGTGTGCATCTTTTAATATTCTTTGTGTTTTTTGATATTGTTGTATGGTGCGAGATGGAGGTGTGCTTTTTACCTCAGGAGCGGATTGATGAGTATGATTACTCCAAGCCCATCCAGGGACAGCAGAAGAGGCCCTTTGAGGAACACTGGAGGAAGCACACCCTCTCATACGTGGACGTCGGGTCTGGGAAGGTATGTTGGCATCACCCAGGGATGTAATGAGCCTGTTTTGCCTTTGATGGATGACAGTTTAGGAAACAACCTAGTTCTAAACCAGCTGTTAACAGATCTGAGATAGCACCAAAAGAGAATAATGTGAGTAATGCTTCTTGCTAGAAACAGAATCCAGTTCCTGGGTGGTTCAAGGGGACCCTTAGTACAGGACCAGCCCTCATCTTCTGTGCCAGATAAAGAGCACTGGGCAGTGATCAGATGTCTAAGACGAGTAAGGAAGAAGTGATGGCTGTTATACTGTTTACATCACTGTGGTTACATCCTGGCATGAATAACTTAGAGAATAAAGATTTACTTTGTCTCCCAGTTTCAGAAAGTTAAGGCCATGGTTGCTTGGACTCAGTCACTTAAGCAGAGTGTCATGACATACAGCTGCTCAATTGATAGCAGGAAGCTAAGGCAGAAGAGCTTGAGTTGGAAGCCAGCATAGGCTATAGATGGGGATGAGGTAGGAGGAGTTACCGTAATTCACATAGCTAGCAAACTTGAGACTCCTTTTTGTAAGGTTCTCATGCCTGTAAATGTACTTTGATGGTTTAATTTTATAGAAGCACAGAAGAAATGGCTTTTTATAAATTTTCATGCCTTGATTCACCCTGACTCTTTTCTCCAAGGTTACTTTGAATTATAGACCTGTTATTGACAAGACCTTGAATGAGGCTGACTGTGCCACCGTCCCTCCTGCTGTCCGTTCCTACTGATAAAATCTGACAGCTACAGGACCAGCTTATGTGATTATGTATTGTGGCTTACATAGGTTCTCCTGTCATACTTGCTAAATTCTACTCTGTGAATAAGGAGTCACTTCATAGGTTATTGGTCAACAGATTGCTTGTACTTGATGTGAGGGACAGCTGCACCAGACTTTGTCCCTTTATTTTTGTGCGTTAATAAAACTGGCATAATTCTTAAATAAAATACAAATGAACAGTCTTTTATTTGTAAATAAAACCATGTAGTTTTTTTTTTTATTTTAGACATATCTGCAATAGCAAATACAATTTTCTTCCCCTGTCTCACCCCAGCAGTTGTGTTTTCCAAGTATTAACTTTCTGGTTTATTCTTTGTACCATATACTAAACTAGACTTTGGGGAATGTTAGGCTGTAATGGAAAATAAAATTGAGAAGTAGGGCAGGCCCTTAATAATTAGAAAGTTTGGATGTGGTAGGTATAGAGTATAGAGCCAGTGCCTTGTTTATGTTCCTGGTGGGCAGAGGTATACATGTGTGTTGATGTATATGTAAGGGAACAGTCTGGCCAGCTTTGTCAAGTTGACACAATCTAGCATCACCTAGGAAGAGAATCTCAATGAAGGATTGCTGTGATTAGCTTGGCCTGTGGGATTGTCTTGATTATGTTAATTGATAAGGAATACAGCCCACCATGGGCACTGCCTTTGCCTAGGCAAGGGATCCTGGACTGTGTAAGAACAAGCTAAGCACTCACAATGCATGCGCTCACTCATTGTCTTTTCGTAGTGTATGTAACTAGTTGCTTCAAGTTCCTGCCCTGACCTTCTTGAAATTAAAGTCTTTAACCAGAAATTGTAAGCCAAATAAACCCTTTCTCAAAGTTGCTTTTGGTCAGGGTGTTTTATCATAGAAAAAAAAAAGAAAAGAAAAGAAAGAAACTAGCATAGTACATTATTATGTGGAAACTAGAGCTTGACATTCGTGTTGTTGGACCAGAAGTAAAAGAACAGTGCTAGAAATCTAAAAATGACCTAGAAGTTTTGTGTCTGTTACAGAAAGTAGCCACAGAAAAGTTGCTTTTTATGCAGGAAAAGATGATTGTATTGTGTCCACACAGTGCTCATCACTATTAGAAAAGGATGGGCTGTTGGTATACACACCAGTATGAACGAATCTCAATCTTATTGACAAGGGTAAGGAGTCAAGCAGGTACATACTGATTCCACTTGACATCTAAAAACTGCAAACTAATGTAACAGCAGCATATCAGTAGCTCTATGCAGACTTGGAGAAGGAGATCCCAAGGATTAGGAGAATGTTTTGTGTGAGTATCATGTTTGTTGTTTTCTTCTAATTATACCTCAAAACTTTAAAAAGCAAAAAAATAGAAAAGCTATACTAAGAATTTCTCAAAGCTAGACATGGTGCTACTTGTCTATGCTCTCAGCACTTGAGAGGCTGAGGCCGGGTTGTTACATGTTGGAGACCAGCCAGGTCTATATACCAAGACCTTGTTTCCAGAAAACAATAAGGAAAAGAACATGTCTCACCTATAAAATTGTTAAATATCCTGTAGTTCATTGTTCTACATAGCACACAAAGTGATGGTCTGCAAGGACTCTTGAACATGGCATTTGGGGATGCAGAGCATTAGAGCTTTGGTAGAAGAGAATTTTGTAATACCTAACAAAACTACTTAGGCATTTGCTGTAGGACTCTACCTTACCTTAAGGAAAGAGTCCTAGGAAGTGAAGCTCCTATTTTTCATAATCAGAGGCAGAATGGAGCTTACGATACAATAAGCAGGGCATGGTAGCACATACCTGTAATCTCAGACCTCAGTGTGAGGCAGGAGAATCTTAGTTTGAGGCCTTGTCTTAAATGACTACAAAGTTACAAACTTTGTATTGTCTTTTTAATATTAAGAACAACAGTTCATTGCTGGGGGATAGATGCATTCATCTAAGGTAGTGTATATCTGAGAGAAGGATTGAGGAAGATCTTGTTATGTGCCTGTCTTCCCAGTACTTCCGAGGCTGATGTCTCAGGGTTTAAGTTTGAGACATGGTGACTGGAAAAATGGTTTGGAGGTTAAGAGCTAATACTGTTCTTTCAGAGAACCTGAGTTCAATCCCCAGCACCCGTATTGGGTAGCTCTTAACTAATTTTAACTATTTCCAGGGGTATCTGATCCCTCTGTTCTCCTTGGACACCTGCACTCAGGTGCATACCTACACAGACACATAATTAATAATAATGAAAATGCAAGAAAAAGTTTAAGCCCAGCTGTGCTATATGGGATCTCTCTTTCATATCTCTCTCACATACACACTCACAAATGGCTTTATGTTCCGTACAATATAAAAGTATGATTGTTTGGTTGCTTTGAAAAACAATCTAACAAAGACATTAGGTAGATCTGAAACAAATTTTCCCTTCAGTATTGCAACCAAGACTTGCAATTCCTAAGGGGTTTGCACCCAAGAATTTGCATTCCTAGAATGACTAGGAACTCTAGAATGACATGGTCCAACCAAAAGGCAGGATATAGCCATTGGAAAGTTGTGACTACTTGGCCCCATTCAGAAGGTTTAATGAGTGCAAGGCTCTGTGGGAGTGCTAGATTTTCTTTCAAAATGCAGGTCTTTTACAAAATGAAACTTTGTAAAAGAAGCAACAAACCAGGTAAGTAAAAAAGTTGGGATACCAGATGTGATGGCACCTTCATATTCTGACTTGCACTGAGCAAAGTTTCATTGTAGCCACATGTAGCTAGTTACATTTTAATTAACTTGAAATTTAAAACTACTTCAGTTACACTGGTCCATCTTGTGCTCTGAAGCCTCATGTGGCAAGTGGCTATCATGTCAGAGCAAGCAGATTGGAACAAGTCCATCCATGGCCATTGGTGGTGTGTGGACATTCGCTGCTTCCTCAAACCAACTAGCACACATTTGATACACTCAACAATGGTCACTAAGAAGCCTGAGTTTCATAAAAACTGAGGTGGTTCTCTTTCATGCTAAATTCAAATCAGAATATTATTGGAGCCAAGGGACAAAGCTTCATTATTCATCTGAGAAAGAAGTGTGCTGAGCTCTGGCCCCAGAGGCTGTTCAAGGAAGGAAAGGTTACTTTAAAAGGACTTGTCTTCCCTGTGCAGATGTCATGCAGTCAGCTTGGGAAAGTGAGCAAAGGAGCCATGTGGTTTAGAGTACTAAGTTAGAAGTACGCAAAGATATGCACGCATCTGTGCATACACAAAATATCTGTGCAAAAGAAAGGACAGTGACTCACCCATTTCATGGCTAAATATTGTGGAATGCATCAGGCATCTCAGCTCCCAGAAAGGCAATGTTTACAAAAGTTCTAAAAGAAAATAAAACTCTCAGAAAAATTAGGCTAAAGGAAAGACTGGCCCAGTATGCAGACACATGATATGATTAGCATTGTAGGAGGGAGGGCGGTGTTATCTCACTTATTTCTCAACTCCTGGAAAGCTTAGACCAGACCTGGTTAGGAGGAAACCGAACCTGAGATAGGGTAGGGAGATAGATGGTGGCCTGGAAGACAGCTACCTATAAGTTGCTGAAGAAGGTGGTCTCCTCAGGACAGGACCTTTATAGCTGTCCAAGCTGGAGACTTGTCAGCAAACAGGTAGTTAAGTCCCAGAAAATGTTGGACTCCAGTCTGCTAAAGTAACTGCTTCCAGCTGAAGTTTCTCTGTACTAGGAACTTGCAGCTCACATAGCAAAATTATGGTTGTTAATATTTTCGTATTTCTGGAGAAGAGAAAAGGAACCAGAGATGGGACAGAATAAAAATGGAATTCAAGAACTGGAAAAGTCTAAAGGATGTTTCAACAAGTAAGGTGAACAGTTCATGAGAAATTTATAAAATGACAGATTTACAAAATGAATTCACCAAATCATGGGGGGAAATTTCCTTGAATTTTGTAGATTTAAAGGTAAATGCCAGAGCTGTGTGAGATGTTTCTTTGAATCTGAAAATCTCAAATAGATGTCTCATGGACAAGAACAATAAAAATGGGACAGAAAATGATACAGTTAGGAGTTGATCAGATCTAAAGCTGTGCTAAATAATGGATGATTGTCCACGTGGAAGTTTCAGTGTACAAGGCCATACCCTTGGCCCATGGTGTGTTCAGCCTCAGCAAATAAACTACAATCCCACAAAGACAGCAGAGCAATTCTGATTATGATAAATCAGTCTTCACTGGATGAGAAATAGGAAACCCGGAATAATCCTGTGGCAGAACCTGGGGTGACTAGTATCTTGAACTATACACAGCACAGAGATCTAGGTGGAAGGATGGATGGCTTGACAGCATATGAGTACGACTGTTGGTTAGTTACCCAATGCTGTGCATTCTCCCGTCCAGGGGCATTCCAAATTATAAAAGCATCATAGAATTAGTATCCAGAATGAAGGAGTGCTTACAGTTAAAGGACTTAGCACCAAAACTGTTAAGTTATCTCAGTACAGAAGTCCAGGTAAGGGCGGTGAGGTCACAGACAAATGAAGCTCTCGCCTCAGGACCAGACCTGACTGGGACCACTTACAAATGAAGTCACTTGTGCAAACGCAAGGAGACAGGTTCAACCTATAGAAGGAAGTGGGAAGGCGGGAGGATGGAGTACGGACAGATGAACAAAGTCCAGAGAACTCAAAATGTCACTTTGAGTTTCCGCCGAGAACTTAGCGCGGTTGGCGCACGTCACATTCACGGCAATATCTATGTAGACGTAACGGGGAACTCATCAACGCAAGTGAAGCGTTCACCACTTTCCTTCTAAGTCGTGGCATTTTGTAAGCTCAGTTGGCTCCGCGCTGTATGCTCTCTCTTCCGAGCCCAGCCGCCGCAGCTCCTGGTCAAGACCAGCTACTGGGCTGGGCAGGAGGGCGGGGCAGGGCCGGGCTAAAAGGCAAGGGACACTGGATGCTCTGCTAGCTGAGTAGGAGGGAGGCCGGGCTAGCCGCGCCGCGCCCCAGACGTTGCCTGGCAACTGACCACGCCTGCCAAGTGACTCAAAGGCACGCGCTTCCGTTGTTCCCAGGAAGTTGTGCGCTTCTGGTCCTGCCCCAGGCGGAGGCGGAAGCACAGCGTTTGGAGTTGGTCTGCTGTACCGCTGTGCATCAGCCCATGGCAGCCTACTCCTACCGCCCAGGCCCGGGCGCTGGCCCTGCTGCCGGAGCGGCGCTGCCGGACCAGAGCTTCCTGTGGAACGTCTTCCAGCGGTGAGTACGGTGGCGCCCAGCTCCTCCGGCCCTTGGGTCGGTCTTGGGTTTCCAGGGCCTATTCTCCCGTCCTCCCTGCCCTTCTCTCCGTCCGACTTCCCTCGAGGTCCTTTCCTACTCCGCTCCATCCTCGACTAACTCTTCTACAGTAGCGCAAGACTCAGGATCATGTTGGCAGTTCCTTTTGCTTAGGGCTGAGGGGCGCGCACCAGCCGCCCAACGGGGTCTGGGGTGCCTGCGTTAGAAACAGACCAAATCTTGAGTCAGGAAAACGGCAGCAGTAAAAATTGCTGGCTGCTATGCAGCGTCTTCTGCCTCTGGTCGTCCTTCTGAATGCCTGATTGTCACTCCACTGAGTCGTGGCCAAGGTATGACTTAATCGTCCTAGAGAATCTTTACCTATTACGTAAAATATGAACTGGTGTAGGTGTAAATTAAGACAGATTTGAAGAATTAAGAGAAAGCTTGAAAAGGGATAGAAAAAGGTGATTCAACCTCTCCATACTGCTTCTGGCTGTTCCTTAGTGTCTGGAACACCTGGAGGCGCCGTGACATTCAAACTGAGCTAAGAGACCGGTCTGGCCAGAGTAATATCCAGACCTAGTGTAGATGGATAGAAACGATGTGTTAGCCGTGTTTTATTTTTCTTTTACTTTTACTCACCAACTTACCTGGTCTTTTTTTACTTTGTAGGGTTGATAAAGATAGGAGTGGAGTGATTTCAGACAATGAGCTTCAGCAAGCATTATCCAATGGTGAGTTGAAGCCTGATCCGTTCATAGCAAGCAATTTCTTTCCTGGAATTATTTCCAAGCAAGGAGGCCCTTAAGGCTGAAATGCTGTTACCAATATAAGGTAAAGGTGTTTCTAAGCTACTGTGTCCATACTTTTTTAATTATCATTTTTGTTCCTTCACCAAGCTTTAGAACAAATGTACGTGAGCCTCAGAAAATGGTTTCTGAGAAATGGGAGCTGTAGGGTAGGCCTTGGGGGAGAGGTAAAAAGGTTGGCTCTATGCAGCAGAGGTCCTTTAGTTATCTAGAAGGCCTTTGACCTACTTGGCTAAATCAGTCATAGCAACTCCTCTAAAGAGGATCATCAGGAACAATGAAAAGTTGTCAAGTGACATTTAGAAGTAATGGCTTAGCGTTGAAAGCCCTCAAGATGGTCCTTAAGTACTTCTGTGGAAATATGTTTGCTGTAAGACCTGCTGGAACTGAAAAGGTTGAGGCCAGGTCTGGAGAGATGGCTCAGTGATTAAGAGCACTGTCTGCTCTTCTGGAGGACTCAGGTTCAATCCCCAGCACCCACATGGCAGCTCACAGCTGTCTGTAACTCCAGGGATCTGACACCCTCACACCAATGCACATAAAATCAAATTAAAAAAAAAACAAAACCCAAACAGTAAAACTCTGGGGCCAGTTCGGGAAATAGCAGCAGGATTATGGGAAGGTGTTTGTATATATGTGAGGAACATTTTGTGTCTCAGCAGAATCAAGATTGTGGCCTTTGTACGGAGCTCTCCCTGGAGTCATGTTCTTCCTGGTGTCAGTGTCATTAGAGACAATTTTTTTTTTAATTATTTAATTTTAAGATTGATTTATTTTATTTATATTAATGTTTGGTCTGCTTGTATGTATATGTACCAAGTGTGTGCCTGCTGCCCATGGAGGACAGAAGTGGTCACCTGATCTCCTGGCACTGGAGTTACCGAAGGGTGTAAGCTACCATGTAGTTGCTGGGAACCAAATCTGGGTCCTCTGCAATGAGTGCTCTACTGCCGAGAGCTGTCTCTCCAGCCCCCACATTTTTTCTTTTCCTCTCTCTCTCTCAGCAAACTCATGTGTCCTAGACTGGCCTTAAACTTGTATTTAGTGAAGGATGACCATTAGTTTCTGATCCTCCTACCTCTACTGAATACTGAATGCTGGTTTATTATGTACTGAGGATAGAATCTAGAAATACATAGTGGACAAGCACCCTACCGACTGAGTTCATCCATAACCCTAGAGACATTTTTCTTATTAAATGGCGTTTGTAGTTCTTCAGGTGTGGCTCTCTTTTCTAATTATTAGATTGTTTTTGCTCAGGTGTGCTATATAAGCTTGGAAAGGAGTTAGTTTCAAAACATAATAAAAATTTAAAAGGCTCATTTTTGTTCTAATGAGGAGCATTTTCCTATAATTGATTGGACAGAGGGAGAAGGCAAGTGAGATGCTAGATAGTGCCTCATAGCCTTGGTGTCAAAATTAAAGGAAAGCCCTTGCCACCTCTGCCATCCGCTTATGCTAGGCATCCTTGATTCATTTGTGTTTTCAGAGTGACCTTTGCCTGAGACAAAGGTGACTAGAATTGACACAAATTTTATTATATAACCTATGAGAAATATAAGATGGTATTTTGAAGGGACCATTTAAATCTTGGTGGATTTTCATCACCTAATAGAATGATGGTGTATAAATTGGCCACTGTGTCGTATTATTACAGTAGGGAAGTAGACTTGGACAGGGGTTATTAGGGAAAATGAGAATTCTGGCTTGAAGGCAGGAACAGCCATATTCATATGGTACGAAGTACATCTTCCAATGAAGAGAGGCTAGGGAGCGTAGGATCCATGGTAGCATGTAGGCAGAAGAGTGGGTGTCTAGTAGTTTGGCTCGTGTGTTTGGTGATCTACAGCTGGTACAGACAAGGCAGAAAAGCACACAGGTTTCAGACTGAAAGAAAGTGAGAGACCTTAGGTGTCCAGGGCAAAAATACTGGTATCACTATTACCTGCACTATGAAGGAATTTATGCATTTATGTACACTGATAATCTGCTCTAGTCTAAATAGTCAGAACACAGAAAATAGAGTACAATTTAATTATGTTATCGGTTAGACAGAAAATAAGACAGTAAAGATGAAACAAAAAAAGGTTACCAGTAAGTCTTACAAGGGTCTGGAGCTCCACAAGGAGAATAACAGAACCAAAATATATGGGCCTAGGGGTCTTTTCTGAGACTGATACTCCAACCAAGGACCATCCATGGAGATAACCTGGACCCCCTGCACAGAGGTAGCCCATGGCAGTTCAGTATCCAAGTGGGTTCCCTAGTAAGGGGAAGGGGGGCTGTCTCTGACATGAACTCAGTGGCTGGCTCTTTGATCACCTCCTCTCTGAGAGGGAAGCAGCCTGACCAGGCCACAGAGGAAGACTATGAAAGTCAGTCCTTATGAGACCTAATAGGCTAGGGTCAGATGGAAGGGGAGGAGGCCCTCCACTATCAGTGGACTAGTGAGGAGATGAGGAAGGGAGGGAGGGTGGGATTGGGAGGGAAAGAAGGTGGGGCTACAGCTGGGCTACAAAGTGAATAAATTATAATAAATAAAAATTATATTTAAAAAGATTAAAGATGATTATTTTTTTTAAAAATTAAAATAGTTGATAAAGTGAAAAGGAAAATTTATTCAGTTAATATAATCTTGGTTTTTCCAAGATATAAACAAAAACAGTTACCGAAGCCTCTTGGGACACACAGATTCTTAGCTTGTGGATCTGTGCAAGGCCTTGCACACATGGGGGCAGTTCTTATGTTCCCAGCATAAGCCAAGATTTTCCCTGTTTAGCTTGGGTACCAATTTCAGAGTGATCCTGACATGAATGAGGGCTTAGTGTCCTTTCGGCAACTGTTAACATTTTCTGTCTCTCTCATAAGCTTCTCTTCTAAGGCTGGAGTTCTTATGACCTAACCACCCCATAAAGGACCTGCCTTTTAATACTTTAACCAGGCAAATACATGCTATTTTTAGTTTCAGAGGGAATAGCGTTCAAATTTTAGCTCTCTCTGGATTTTAGATTCCAAGCTTCCTGAAGAAGGGTCCCAGCCGTACTGTGCAGGAACACTTTTATCATTGTGTAGTTGCACATGAGTGCTCACTACCCTCAGAAGTGCTGTGTTCTCATGGTTTAAACTACTTTGACTTCCAGGCAGTCCTCTACAATTGGTTTTCTACTTCGATTTTGGAATCAGATTAAATTATTTTAGAAAATTTAATTAATTTGTTACTGGAAGGGAAGTTAAAAATAGCATGGTTTCTCACCTCAGTTTAGTCATCTCTAAGACCTCTTTGTTTACAGGTAGTTGACACCACAGTAGGAGGGGTTTTGTGTACACCGGGACTCTGAGACTTGTTTACATAGAAGTGTGGTCAGCAGACAGAAGGAGCACAGAGCAGGATTTGTTTTCTCATCTCTGTGACCACAGTACCTGGGAGCAACTTTTGGAAAGAAAAATTTGTTCTGGGTCACAGCTTGGGCTCAGTCCATCCTGAAGGGGAGGGTTTGGTGGGACAGAACCATCCACTTACTTCATGGCAGCCAAGGAGCCTAAAAGGGGGGCGCTGGTCTTCCTGCGCTCCTCTAGCTTTCTTCTTTCTCCTGTTCTTTCTGTCTGGGCCCCACTCCATGGAATAGTGCCACATACATGCAGGGTGGGTCTTTCCCTTCAGTTAATTCCATCTGGAATGCCTTCATACGCATAGAGATGTATTATTTCATATGCAGAGATTTATTAATCTCCTAGGTGATTGGTTCTAAACCCAATCAAGTTGACAATGAACATCAACTATCAGAGGATTTCTCTTACCTTTATGAAATAATGTGTCACAAATTTTGGGGCTTCTTGGGTTATAGATTAAAAATTACTTTTTCTCAAGCTCCTTTTTGGTTGGTTTGTTGGTTGGTGAGTCTTTTGTGAAATGTTGCCCAGTCTGACTTTAATTTAAATTTACTGTTTAGCTGAGGATGATTTTGAACTCTTAATTTTCCTGTTTCTGCTCTCCCCCCCACCCCCCAAGTTCTGGGATTATAGGCACTTGTCACCATACTTACCTCTTTCTCTAGTGCATTTGAAGTAGATTTGACTGAATATATTAGTGACTTGAGATGCATGTTTTTAGTTGTACTTTGAAAAGTCTTATTTTTGCTTTTTTAAAAAAGTTCTGAAGACATTTTTATTAAATAGAGTTCTAGTTTAAGATTTAAAAAAAGAGCTGAAAGGAGTCACACTTATATATAAGCTAGAGGATTCCCTGTAAAATTATTATTTAGTCACTAACAGTCCTAAAGAGTTGTCAGACTGGAAAGTGGTCTCTGGGACGTGGGCACATCTGCGCGCCCCAGAAATTTGTACAGGTAAAGCTCTACAGAGAAACAACATCCAGCCTCTGGTAATTACTAACAGGTTAAACCTGGCTGTACAGACTGGGTACTGACCAGAAGGGCTTGGGGTCCCTGTAGGCAGTCCGGGCTCCTGCTGTCCGAGAGAGCAGGCCTATGCTTGCAACCTCGGTTTCAGAGCAGGCTACTGATTCTCATTGATTAACAGGAAGTCAGGCACTTAGTGCTTCTTGTAAATGAGTCTTCTTTTGTCTAATTGCTATTACATCATTTGCTTTCAGGTACGTGGACTCCGTTTAATCCAGTGACGGTTAGGTCAATCATTTGTAAGTATTCGTGCGGACAGACGAGGTGGTTGTCTCTGTGGGAGCTACTGTAACCCCAGTCAGATACTAGTGGGCTCTTCCGTCCTTCCTGCTTCTGTACTTCTGGATGCTTTCACTTACTCGTTAGTTTAAACTGACATCGTAGTCTGTCCTCCATTTCTAACTCGAAGGTTATAGATGTATAAAATTCCTACATTTCAGTGTTCTTTTGTTATTTTGGTAGTGTCTTTTCCCAAATTCATTTTTGTGTTTTTTTTTTAATTTAAAGTTATATGTAATAGTCTTCTAAACTTTAAAAAAATGCTTTTCAGAATTACATATGTTAACTTACATCTACTTTACCTTCTATTTCTGATGATTTTAAAGTCTGTAAAAAGGCAGTCTACATCTAATAATTCTTCCTGCTGAGCTTCGTACATGTAACTGATTTCCTTCGTGTTTTAGTCAGTTTTCTTTGTTTTGTGAGCTCACATATGGTTGAATTTAATATGTGTGTACCAAGGCCTGAGCTGGAGGTGGGTCTTCCAGGAAGGATTTCTATTATTTCTTTCTTAGCAAGAAATGGATTATCAGTTTGGTTTCTCCCTGAGTATTAGTTACTTTTCCATTGCTGATAAAACGCCATGACTAAGGCAGCTTATAGTAGAGTTTATTTTTTGCCTACGGCTTTGGGGGAGGGTTTAAGTCCATAATAGCAGAACCCTGGCAATAGGCTGCAGGCCTTGTGTCATAAACAGGACACTAAGAGCTCACATCTTGAATCACAAGCACAAAATGGAAAGAGAGAGAGTGAAAGCACCAGGAAAGGTGTGTCAGGTGTCTTGGCTACTTTGTGGGTTTTTCTCACTTTCACCGTTAGTAACTCCTTAACACTATAGATTGAAGAGGGGAAAGGGGCAAAGTTATCATTAGATTACTTCCTGCTAATGAGGGTTGTCCAGTTTCTTGGGGTAAGTTTGATCTTCCATGTCAGGATATCTGATTTCTTTTCTCGTGTCTTTGTACATGACTACTTGACAAACTTCAACCAACAGCATCCAACCACCAACCAGGCAACAACAGCAACCTGCCTCTTGGGGCCCTAACAGTTATATAGTCTCTGAAAAGTTCCCAGAGCTCCAAGCATTACACACTGGCAGAAACTATCTGTATCTGGCAAAACCACAATCCTGTTAGAGCATGAAGCAGCCTCTTATTTCCACACTTGGGAATAAAATGTAAACATATTCCTATAACATTTCTGTGTTTTTTAAAGAAACAAAAATTACAAAATTCTCACTACAGAATGGTGCAAGGCTTTGAAACCTCAAAGCCTACCCTCAGTGACCTACTTCCTCCAGGAAGGCCAAGTTCAAGTACATGAGCCTGTGGGGGCATTCTCATCAAACCACCACAACCTGAGTGCACGTGTAAACAAGGATGAAAAAGATGCTGGTGCCTGTTAGTACATATTCTTAGGAGGGATTTACTGTTCTTTTGATTTTTAGGTTTTCTGCCTGGGAGGTAGACTGTTCTCCAGTTTTTCTGTTCCGATTTTCTTTAATATGCAATCTTATGATCAAGTTCCTTTCACCACAGGGGACGAGGTATATGTCTAGCCTTTTCCGCTTTAGCTCTCCTGTGCCCTTTTGTAGTACTACACTACATCTTGTGATCTCAACAGGGTGTGTTGGTTTAAGTTAACTGCATTTAGCTACGCCATCGGATCGATGTAGGTGGCCTTGTCACGGTAGCTTCTGAATTTCTAGCAGAAACAGCCTTCAGCATTAGGATTATGTTGACACGTGGGGTAACTGCCAAAAGCTGCTTTCCTCACCTAAGAATTCTTCTTAATGTTCGCTTGTGTTACAGCGCATCAGCACCGAGCCGTTTGTGAAGTTGATGTCTCGGTGTGAGGAGAAACTGTTCCTGGTTGCTGATGTGATTTTGCACTATACAGAGGAACACTATCCTAAAGTGCCTGTGCCTGAAAAGATCATGGTTTCATCATGTATTTGCAGTAATGATTCAGGCCAAGTTTTTTATTTTTAGCTATTTTATGATTATATGTAAATGTAGTTACCGGTTCTTATGAATTTGGATCTAGAAATAAACTGATCTTTTAAAATAAATATTCAGGCCTTAAAAAATAAAATCTAATAATAGATCAGGACACCTTCTAATTAAAACAGGTATTTCTTGCCCGAGGAGAACTTATCTAAGCCTCCCTCTGGAGCTGTGATACCTAGGCAGTAAAAGGGTTTACTCCAGCTCAGGACTAAGAGCTGGGAGAATGGGGCCTTAATCTTTGCATCCCATTTTCCTCCTGATGGAGTGATGGTACTCTTAAACGTTTCCGTTCTTCAGAACATCTGAAGTGTGAAACTGTATCGTAACTGTCCACCTTGTAAGCAGCTCCGAGTGTGTGCTCTGGCTGTCATCACTCAGGGGCTAGTGTTGGGCACCGTCTCCACACTCCCACCACCCCAGGGTAACCGGGCTTTTAGGAGTATAGTAATTTGTTCAACAAACTCACCTTCTTTACAGGCCAGCTGTGGCTCCGCGCCAGCACCCGAGGTGCGGAGGTGGTATGAAACTGTCGGTAGTGTGCTGTGGTTGTCTTTTGCTGTTGAAAGTGCAAACTTAATGTGTGTGTGCTGTTCTCTTCATCTCAGCTATGTTTGATCGGGAAAACAAGGCTGGTGTGAACTTCAGTGAATTCACAGGCGTGTGGAAGTACATCACAGACTGGCAGAACGTCTTCCGCACCTACGACAGGGACAATTCTGGGATGATTGACAAGAACGAGCTCAAACAAGCACTCTCAGGTTTTGGTAATTCAGTTGTCTTGATTGTATAGCATACTTCATTTTGGAATATAGGAGTCTCTCAAGTTTTGTTTTACTTTGTTCAATTTGTTGATCGTTTTTTTTTTTTTTTAACCCAGTCCATGTGAAATTTCTGTTTTTGTTGTACAGGTTCATATTTTGATTCTATTTTTTGTCATGAAGATTTATATGTGACATGGAGACTTTCACACAGTGTTTCATCCAAAATGAGATAAGGGCTATACAAATCATCTACTTTTTGTGAAATCAGATGGTGTCATGAGCAAAATTGAGAATGTGGCTTTTGGAAAAATTTAAAGTAGAAAAATGTGTGGGGTAGTTAGCAGCTTGTACACAGTGGCTTGTCAAAGTACATGAACACAATGATAAGATAACACTAAGAAATAATTCTATAAATAATAAAATTTATTGGTCCACCCAAATTTTGCTTCAGTGGGAAATTAGAAAGTTTGTGTGCCCATTCTCAAATGCATTTAGCACGTGTGTGCTTGGTGTGGGCTTAGGCATGCAAAGTGTGCTGTGTTTCTTACAAATATTCTTAGTACCTGTCCAGAGCATAATTAGAGGCTCCCAGAACTAGCCTCCAGTCTGAGAGCAAACTGGGACTTTTTTTACTTACAAAGGAATCACTGTGAAGTTTTTGCAGTCCATCTGTAACCTGTCATGGTTACACCAAGATTCGAATTTGGAACAGTTTCACGTAGTACTCTCTGCTTGTTGCCCTTACCAAATCTTTCTGTGGTTTGTTTCTTAAAAGGTTAATAGATGTCTTCTAGAAAAGTTTTATTAAAAAGTGAATTATAATCTAATGTATTGTGAATATCTTAAGTTTTACTTTCCTATAGTGTGTTATTTGATACTAATATGGCTTCTATAATTCTGCCATGACAGTGACCACTCCTTTTCTTTTGTCCTCTCCCTTCTCACTTTGTCTTTAAGACCAGTTAAAGGCATAAGTGTCCTCTGTGTCCTGGTTTTTAATAGTCAGACCAGTGACATTTCAGGATCTTGTATAGGAGAACAGTGGGAACCATGTCTGGTTAGGTTCATCTTGGACAGCGGCAGCATCTCCCTCATGTAACATTTCTCAGCACAGCAATCCCCTGTGTTCTAAGGACATTTCTCTTTACTATCCAGGAAAAAGAAATAATTTTCTGAGTGCATACTAATTTGGAATATTTTCTGTGGCAGCTATTAGGGAGTTGGCTTTAGAAGCAAAAGTTCCTATTTTGACTCCTGAAATGGTTGTTGTTGGGTAAACATGAGCTCAGTAGAGAATAAGAGTGTCTGTCATGTTCCAGGCTAACCCAGTGATGCCTAGGACTCTGTAAGGTACCTGGTGAACCTAAGGATGCTTCTCTTCACTTGATTGTTCGAGGTGTGCACACGCACACCTTTTGGTTACTTCACCCGCAGTAAAGCCATCTGCTCTAGAGAGCAGCACAGTTGGAGTGAATAATCCCTTACCCATAAAGCCTGCACCCCTTTGGCATCCCCTTATCCATCTAGCCTCTGGCAACTTACGTAGTTTCGGTTTGTTTGGTCGTTTTCTTCTTCTTCTTTTCTTCTTCTTCTTCTTCTTCTTCTTCTTCTTCTTCTTCTTCTTCTTCTTCTTCTTCTTCTTCTTCTTCTTCTTCCTCTTCTCCTCCTCCTCCTCCTCCTCCTCCTCCTCCTCCTCCTCCTCCTCCTCCTCCTTCTTCTTCTTCTTCTTCTTCTTCTTCTTCTTCTTCAGTATCATTGTAAAAACTAATGAAAGTATAACAAACCTCCACTTACCTATAGTTTTAGCCATGCCCAATCTTGGTGGATGTGCTCATCTCCTTTATGGTGGAGGCTTAGGCAGATCTGGAGCTTGTACCATGACCTACAAGTAAAAAACATGGCTGCTTATCGTTGACTCATTTTACAAGCTTAATAGATTTTAATAGTGCATTGCCTGAGTTAGGATCAAACAAGACCTACACACTACCTTTTTTTATGCCATTTGCTGGTTTGGGGGATACAGATTAATTCTTTGCAAATCATTCCTTTATCTACTGGAGATGGCTGTGACTACATTGGGTTTTCTCTGGAAGCATGGGGCTAAGTTGCTGGCAGTGGAACTTCTTGTCTAGGTGCTCACTGCCTGGTGCTGACCAACCTGGCCATAGGTCAGCAGCCTGGACCAGTAGTGTCAGTGGTAGTATGATACCTCCTATAGTTTCTAGGTAGAAAGGACTTTGCCTGTCACCAAAGGCTATTGGAAACAGACACAGAATGTTTCCTTTCCGTTCAGTGAGATTCTCATCTCTAGTGCTACCGAAAAACATCTCTCACACAGTTGGGGCAGACTCAAAGAATAAATATGTCTTCATATTACCTCACTCAGAACCTTTATCCTTTTCTGAGGGCATTCTACCTGGTCTGTCCTTCCTCACATGGTCAAGACTGAGTCCAGGGCACTTCCCTGGTTGAGAATTTATGATCTGATCTTGCTACTTGCACAGGAATGGAAGCCTCCGGGTGGCCGTATCCTATTACATGGATACAAGTCAGGATGTTGCCTTACAGTCAGCAGGCTGGGTCTAATATGTGTCTCACTTGGCAGTCCTAACCAGGCCACGAGGCTGAGCACAAAGTGCTTTGGCTCTAAGGCAGTGCTATTCTTTCTTTTGTGCCCTTGGATTGAAGGAGCTCTTCGGAGGCCAGTTTGCTGCCAAATTTTGACCTTTCTAGGGAGCATTCTTTGTGGTTTACTTCTTTGTAGTTTACTTTGCTAGTCTGTCTGTCTTTGCTAGTCTGTCTTTGCTTTCCCTACAAGAGTACCAATGGTCAGAGAAATTCCAAGTTAATCCTAGCGGCAATGGGGTTGTTTGCATGCGCAGTCAGGAATCTTATATATTTATTCTCTTTCCATCTGTCCTTTCCTTGCTCTGGCAAGAGACCAGCAGTACCTGTCTTACTCTGTCTACACCTGGGCCTGAAGCTCTGTGTTCCGAGGATCAGGGCTTAGCCAGGGCCACTACCTTACGTGCTAGGGGTAAGGAAGTGAGTTGTGGCAGCTGTTCCCTTGTGGTATCTCTTTCAGACTTAAATCGGGGGTCCCATCGCCTCTTGATCTGTAAGGAAAGGGGTTCCTGTAGCAGTTTTGTTGTCACTTACTTGCTTAGGGTTCTTGAATATAAGTTCCTGTCCCCACTTCCTGCAACTGCTCTGGAAGGTGCTGTGAACACGTTTTTGTGTTTGAACATTTCTCACTATAATGATTAAGTTTCATGTGGTAATTAACTATGAGATTCAGGTCCATATACCTACAAAGCTTCCAACAAGACTGAAAACCAGTAAAATGTTTCGTCACCTGGATTTTATCTCCTGAATCAATAAGGATAACCCCAGTCACAGAAGTGACAAGGGAAGGAAGCAGATAAAGGGTGTCCTTCTTAAACATGGCCTCTGGTGATGTCTGTATGTCTGGTGTGTCCACACATCTTCATGTGCTGTCATGCCCCGCTAAAGACCTTTCAAACACACTCAGTAAATTGGAAATGGAATTATAATGCCTGATGATCTGTTATTGATCCTGAACTTCATGCACTGATAAGCTACACTTCCAGAAACAGACTCATAATGCCCAGTGACACATTATTGATTTTAATCTTTATGAGTCTGATTAGCTGTACTTTAAGAACCCAACACCAAATGAACAAATTTGTGTGTGAGTTCCCATTAATTACCTTCTTTATGTAACTAGAGCCTTCAATGATATTTTAACTTTCATAGCATCTGCTAATGATGAGTGACCAAGGACAGCAAGTCACTGAGAACATTCATGTCTAGATAAGTTGACATAGTGAAGTGTCCCTACTAGATTCAGGAATACAAAGCTTAATTACCTTGTGGTCATTTTCTTAGGCACAAGAATGAGGACAGTTAGCTAACAAAGCCAGTAAGTTGATAAGAAGCAAGACAGCAAACAGACTTGCAAGTTGTCACAGGTGTTTAAGATCACAGCTCTGACAACATACTTATTTCATATTACTGTATTTAGGTAGCCTACTTAGTTTCCAGAATGCCTTTTAATAAATTTGTAACTTTTTCCCTCTTATTCCCATCTAACCACTATTGATCTGAGACCCTGGGATCTTAGAAAGGAAAGTTTAGGCAGTGATTCATATTTTATTTCTTTCCTAGTCTGTCTCTGATATGACTCTTCTCTCTCAAAGGCTACCGGCTCTCTGATCAGTTCCATGACATCCTCATCCGCAAATTTGACAGACAAGGACGAGGGCAGATTGCATTTGATGACTTCATCCAGGGCTGCATCGTCCTACAGGTGACTAAGCAGCTTCATGTGGGTTTGTTGTGTGACATGCAGAGGTGGGAGTGGGGGCAGGAATGGAGCCTCCGTCAGCTATCAGAATGAGTACTTCTTTTCCCTTCTGTTTAATTAAATTTTAGAGCAAGGGAAAATTTTTGAGCTCTTGGAACTAGGATCATGTGCCTCAGAGTGATATTTCATTAATTGTTCCATAAGATTATAATGCCTTGGAAAATGTCTGTTCCTTATTGATGTCACAGCTGTTGTGACCTTATAGCATAAGACATTGCATTTTGATGGTAAAGCTGGTATGACGAACCTTGATGCCAGACATATGAAAGTCTAGCAATATGTTTATGTATAGTACATAATCCTTGGTAATAATAATTGACTTATATAATTGAAATGCTGTACTTCTTATTTTGGGAAACAGGGTCTCTATACCTCTGGCTGGCCTTAAATTCACTATGTAGCCTATGCTCGCTTTGAATTCATCCTTCAAAGTAGTAGAATATAGCTGTATACCATATGTTTACTTTTTATCATTATAAATATACATTCTACTTACTATAAAAAACAAATGAAAAACCAGCCAGGCAGTGGTGGTGCACACTTTTAATCCCAGCACTCGGGAAGCAGAGATAGGCAGATCTTTGTGACTTCAACGCCAGCCTGGTCTACAAAGTAAGTTCCAGGATACCCAGGGCAGTAATACAGAGAAACCCTGTCTCCCAAAACAAACAAAAAACCCCAAATCCACAAAGTACTGGAAGGAACGTGCATTGTTACACAGGCATCTGCCTCCTGCATCTCCTCCTCGCCCATGGTTCTTGACTGTGCCAGACAGCCCTGCCAAGCACTTGGTGACCTATCTATCTAGGTATGCTAAGCAAACTCTAGGTTGTTCAGGCTCGGCATCTTCCTGTCAAAGAAGCAGGCCCTACTGCTGCGTCGAGATAGAGGTCACAGTTCTCTAGGTTTAAGCTTTGTAAATGTGGAAAGTTGATATGCCCATGCTTCTTAAGCTTTTTGCTATGGAAATTTCCAAACAAAAGCAGCAACAGAAATAACAGTATAATGATAAGACTTACCAGCTGTTAGCTCAGAGTGAGTTACGCATTAGATTTTCATGCTCCAGTCCCTTTGTCTGAAGTAGATTCAGTTCATAGAACTTGTCTCTTAGATATTGAATCCTAGGCTGAGGACACTTTTGTTAGTTACAAAACCGTTGAGAGATGTGAACAGCATTAGGTCTTAAGATATAATGTAGAATTTTGAAATATATTCTCAAGAGTGTTGCTTTGGTTAAAGAAAGTCAGTAACAGTACATCTCTGATTTGACTGCTAATTACAATGCTCTATGATTTCTTTAAAAATGAATGTGAGGGGCTGGAGAAATGGCTTAGCAGTGAAGAGCACTGCCTACTCATCTAGGTAATCCAAGTTTGATTCCTAGCACCCACATGGCAGCTGACAACCGTCTGTGACTCCAGTTTCAGAGGATCCGATGTCCTGTTCTAGCCTTCACAGGCAAAAAGTACACATGATACCCAGAAATACATTCTGGCAGTATCTCATATGCATAAAATAAAAATAAATCTTAAAAACAAACAACAACAACAACAAAAAAAACCCCAGTCATTCCAAGCCTTGTATGCTGTAGGACTATAATCCTAGCTCTCTGAGCCGCAAACAATAAGATTCATGATTCTAGGTAGGCCTGGCTACATAACAGTACCCTGTCTTTAAAAAAAAAAAAAAATTAGCATGCCACCCTGTTTTTTATGCTGTTGGAGATCTGGTCTGTTAGGATTCGAGCTTAGTTAACCATAGGGGCTTTGTTGCTCAGAAAGCTGCAGGCTGGAGGTGCTCAAGACTACCCAACCTGTGCCTTTCGGTGTGAATGCTATTACAGTGTCCCTCTAGGAGATGAGAGAAATGGAAATGCATGTGCTTCTGAGATTGGGTCCCCACATGTCTTTTATCTGAATACCTGTTCTGTCCAGTAATTCTCAATAACTGTGTTTCTTCCAGCGGTTGACGGACATATTCAGACGCTATGACACGGATCAGGACGGCTGGATTCAGGTGTCTTACGAGCAGTATCTCTCCATGGTCTTCAGCATTGTATAACCAAGCCTTGTGAACAGCAAGCACAGCATGCAAAAAGACTGAAAATGCCAAATCCCTACCCTGTGATAGGACAGGGCGCAGGTGCAGTTAGCTGCTGCTCTTCCTGTAAGCTGTATAATACTGGGGACCTGGCTGTACATATGTGGACACACTGGTCAGTGAGTCTGTAGTTGCAATGTAGCCACACTGTAGCCACCCAAAACCTTGGGTTTGCTGACTAATTGTGCCATGAGGTGAAACCTAATAATGGTTTGGGAGTCTGTTCTCCAACTATCATGTTCTTTTCTAGATGTCTCTTATTCTGTAGTTGTAATGCTTTTATTAGCCAATAGGATGTAAAAATAATATGGAACTTGCACAGAAGGCTTTTCATGTGCCTTACTTTTTTAAAAAAGAGTTTATGTATTCATTGGAATATGTAATATTAAAGCAATAAAGTAATGATACAGACTGGGTTGCCTACTTTTGGCTTTTTTAAAAATTAAACAGGTGGAAGCAATGTGCTTATTGTTACTGCTCTAGGTGCATCATGGACCTGGGAGAGTGGGGCCTAAAAATGAGCCAGACCAAAGTCTCATGCAGTAGCCAACTTTATTTAGTGCATCAGACAATTTATACTCTGAGGATGAAGAAGCACATGAGTAAGGTGTTCAATCACAAAGACAAGCCACATGTGGCAAAAAAAAAAAAGTGTCTCAGTAATTATGAAAAAGAAGAAGAGGAGGAGGAATAAAAACAGGAAATCCATGTGTCAACAGAAAACAAAAGCCCCAGCACATCAAGCAAATCTCAACAGTTCATGGTCTACCACCTCAGACATGAGTATTTTTTTATGAAAAAAATGCTGCTTTTCCACAGAGGTATATGAATGGCAATAGCTGAAGTAAAGTCACTCCTATCTGCCACACCTGGGAGGAGCACAAAAACACATTCCAAGAACAATTCTGTGTTTTGAAGAAACTGAGGTCATGAGACTCCTCTTACCTTTTAACAAGCACTCAGGATTCTCACATGACTCCATCTTGGACTGTGCTCTGACACCATGTCCCTAC
>NW_026596440.1:5863912-5953165 GCF_907164565.1 Psammomys obesus | reverse complement strand
TCTCACATGACTCCATCTTGGACTGTGCTCTGACACCATGTCCCTACAGTCAGTGTCTCACATGACTCCATCTTGGACTGTGCTCTGACACCATGTCCCTACAGTCAGTGTCTCACATGACCCCATTCTTAGACTGTGTTCTGATACCATTTCCCTACAGTCAGTGTCTCACATGACCCCATTCTTGGACTGTGCTCTGACACCATGTCCCTACAGTCAGTGTCTCACATAACTCCATCTTGGACTGTGCTCCAACCCCATGTCCCTGCGGTCAGGGTCTCACATGTGCTTTCTTACCTAGAATTTTGTCCATCAGACAAGCAGGACAGCAGGGCTAGAAAGATGAGGTGCAGCTTGCCAGAGATAAGAACCATGTTACAACGCTGGGGATAGGAAGCCTTTCCTGCTCCCTGCTTGTCAGATGCTTGAAGGAAGTAGGCAATGCTTTTGGAAGGGCAGGGCTATGAACACAACTGGGTAGGTGTCAGGGATGAGGAACAGATACATTAAGGTCCTCTTCTGGCCAAGGATGCCACTGAAGGCTTGTTTCCTGTGGTATCTGTTTTATGGGCTCACAGAAGAAGGGGCTGCATTCAGTGGTGGCGTAGTTTTGTTGCCTCTTGGGCATTGACCTTGTGATCCCATTCTGATGTCTGAGGATCCGTCCATGCCAGTCATCTACCAGACGTTGACCCACACTAGTAGATGACCCTATTCCAGTGAGGCCAACCAGTACACCATGGAGTTCATAAGTTCAGTGGTGTCTGATGCCTCCATCTATGTAAAGGCTCCTACCTGGACTCATCTCCCTTTATAGCCACCAGTCACTTCTGCCCCCTCAGCCCTCCAGCATACAACCATACTCCTCCAGCCTCAGTCTGCATTTTGTCCTTTCTGTGCTCAGCTGTTCATGTAGACATGCAGCACATATGAACACCACATAGCTGAGTATCTGCATTGCACACCTGAGCTTGTAATGGCACGCTCAGTGCCTGTACTGAATCCTGAGTACCTACATCACACTTCAAAGTGCCTGCACCAACAGTGCACCTTAGAAGCTGCTCTAGTCCTGAGCGCCACACCACACCCCTGAGAAAGTGGTCGACACAGCTGGGTATCTGATCCCTATCACTGAGTACCTGCACTGGCACTGTATGTCTGAGGACCCACCCATGCGCTCCTGGGGATCTGCTGCACACGTCTGAGTACTTGCATCACTTGAGATTTCACACAGCATACTTGAGTATGCCCCTTGTACCGTGCACCTGAAAACCTGCTCCCAAACTGCACTGCGCTCCTGAGTTTCTACATCACATATCTGAATGTCTTCTCTATGTGCCTGAGAACCTGAACTACCCACCTGGGTACCTGCTCCACATGCCTGAGAATCTGCACTTCACAGAATGGAGTGCCTTGGTTGCATGTGTGTGAGCTCGTACCACACACCTGGGAGTGTGCCACACCAAGAATGAATGCCTGTGCCACCTGTCTGGGTGTGACTATGTCATAGCCCTGAGTGGGGTCCCTGCCCAGGGCCCAGTGATGACATTAGGAAGGCAGAGTTAGATTTTTGATCTGAGATGGGTGTGATTTGGCTGGGTGCTTTCAGAAATTCAAAATGGCCTGGAATAAGGATTCCAACTGAGGGAAGCAGAATGATAAGGGGACCGGGGCCATTTGTAGAGTGAGAACTTTGTTCTCAATGGCAAGGGAGCTGCCTATTTTAAGAGAAGCAGTGCTCTGTGCCTCCAGTACACCGAACTGCCCAGCACAGACCCTTGCCTGCCCTTTAGCAGAGGAAGCCTGCTGTGGAAAACCACGGAGCTGAAGAATGTTTATCTTCCATGCTCAGCCTGGTCACATGGGGGCAGTGCAGTCACATCACAGACGGGCCTTCCCATCCTTCCAGCGGGCATTTGCAGAAGCAACAGAAGGCCTAGGGTTTGGCTAAAGGGAAGGGTGGATGTCTGGGGGAGTTTCCTGCAGGTTTGTGTCCTTGGCTGTTTCCTTCGTGTTCTTCATTCATTGTTAGGATGTAGTGACTAGATAGCTGATTAGGAAAGTATGAGGAGCTGGCCATGGTGTGGACAGAGCCCTGCTAAGGAGTCAGTGCAGAAGAGAGACCAGATATCTACCCTCTACCCATGCTAACCCGTCATGTAAACAGTATACGTATGATTAAACACTTCACTACTTTGTGTGATAAGAAACTGGCAGTGACTCTGAAGTTGTCAACCACATTCAAACTTCAGAGGATCCTACCTGAAAAAATGCATAAGTCCGGCTATCCCAGATGACAGTGGCCACTGTGGTGACAAGAAGTAGATCGTGGGCCTTCACCTATAACTACTTTTGCTAATGTCTTTTCCTTTCCTCTATAGTAAGGAGCATATAGATATACCATTATGTCTCCAAGTGCAAACTGGCCCCTGGTCCATGTCTTACAAGAAGACATTTCTTTTAAAATGCTATACCCATGACCTTTGGAAGGTTACTTTGTCCCTTCTGTCAGGGACAGCTTGTTCTCCCTCTATTGATGGTGTCTGCATTTTGTTGAGAAGATTCTGATGAAGCTTAACCTTGAAGTTGGGGAGATGGCTCAGTGAGTAACGTGCTTTCAATGCAAGCATGATGACCCAAATTTGGATCCCCAACATTCACATAAAAGGCTGTATGTGGAGGTGCAGGACTCCTAATGGTAGAGAAACAAACAAACAAAACAGGACGATCCCTGAGGCTCACCACCCATCCTACAAGTCAACCAATAAGCTGCAGGTTCAATAAGAGAAAATACAAAGTGGAGCGAGATAGAGGGAGAAACTTTATGTCAAGTTCTGGATTCCACATGCACACATATAGGCACGTACACATACCCCTCATGCTGCACATCCCATACACACCACAAACGAGCACCCCTAGAGTCTCTCAGCCAGGTAGGGACTCAACTGCCCTTATGCATGTGAGCAGTGCAGTGGAAAACAAGTGGGTTCAGAATAGGGGAATATGGGGGTATTGCCCCAAGGAGGACGGAGCCTACAGGCTCTTCCTGCTGTGGGCTCGGTGCTCAGGATGCCTCTGCCATGGCTCTTTTTTGTGGCTCCACATCTTCAGACAGCACAAGCAACCTAGGCTTCCCTGACACCCTAGCAGGAGCTGGGAAGGGGGATTTCCTGTTACAATCTTCTCACCCTCTCACAGCCTGATGGTGTGCTGGTTGAGGGCTCAGTGCCCTATCTCTAAGCTGCTTCTTCCCAGTTTGAACGCAGCTTGTCCCTGTGAAGGTGCTTGGGGAAAGGCAAGAGAATGTGATGGATGTCTGATTCTCCATCAGGAGCTTCAGGGAGCTGCCATCGTGTCTCTAACAGCTGGAAGGAACATTCCTATTAAAAGACAGCAGTGCAAACACCAAGTCCTGCAGTTCCATGTTCAGCATCTGGAACTCTTTGAGGCATTATTTGTGCTCTAGCAGCTTTTGATAGCCCTGCACTTCTAGCTCTGTTGCCTGTGGCCCATAGTCACCCACAGCTTTCATTAGAGAATGTACCACATTTCTTCCATTTCCAGAGGTAATCTGGGAACCAAGATGCCACCTTAGAGCTCATTTAATCTATACTTGTTATCTCAGAAAGATGGACAAAGATTGTTATCCTTGAAACAGACTCAGCATCTAGAGACACAGAATAAGAAGTCGCTCAGGAATTAGATGTAAAACATCTTGGGAAATGGGTTGAGAAAAGAGGGTTTGTTTCTTTTTTCAGAACCCTATGAGAGACTGGTTTAGAGGGCCCACAGAGTGCCCGGCACAGCTTATAGATAATGGTCACACTAGGGCACCTTGATTCTCCAGGGTAGAAGAAACTCCCAAAGCTTCCAAGAGCAGCAGGGGTCACAGGAGACCAAGACTTGGAACAGCTGTATCTTTCCAGCATCGACACCAGAGCTACTCTAAGGTACATGCAAGAAAACTGTTTTCTACCTTGTCTTTACTAGCATGTTGTCGGACGAACCATAGACTTTTCTGAAAACTTTTCTGCTACTTCTTTACCTAGGTAACTTCTGGAGGATATGCTCCAGAAAAAAATAATTGTGAGGAAACCAGAAAAAGAAAACCCTATGATTCAGAAAACAGAATAGCAGGAGAGCTTAGATCGCGAGCATCAGGGTGAGCACTGGAGGGAGCAATTCCCTCCAACGCTCTTGGGTGGGCTGAGACAGAATCTGATGCTGAGCCATGGAGGTTCACTGACAAGCACTCACAGAGCTCTGAGATGTGGAAGGATAAAGACTGACTCAGAAAAATAAGCAAACGAGTCACTGCTCAGTGTGCAGTCTCTGTGAAAGGAAACAAAGCACAGACAATCGGTACTCATCTGTTATTTCTATATTATTTTAGTTTGGTTTCTTATATCTCTTTCTCCCTACCCCATCCAAATCCCTTCCAACACCCCACACTGTGTAGGAGAGAAGGAATGTTGGTGGGACAGGGGCCAGACTTCTCTTTATTTACTTCCTGTTGGTCAGGGTCGTTGGGGACCTTGGGGCAAGTCCAATCTTCGTTTCAGAAGATCTCCAACTTCTCATCCAAATGCCATCAACAGCGACCAGGAGAAGCAGAGGGTGCACCAGCAGCCTTCTCCTTTCTCAGAGCTCCCTCAACACTCTCTGGGCTCTGCCTTTTATTCCCTCTCCACAGTCCTCAGCGTTAAACTATCTGCAGCTGGCAAAGAGTCCCTCTCAGAGGCCGCCTGAGGAAAATAGTCTGCTGTTGTGGACCATCTGAATCAGTCCTGTATCCTACACCTGGGATCAAAACAAAACAAAACAAAACAAAACAAAAAAAAAACCATGTTCACATCCACAACACTCTTCTCTGCACTTTCAAAATGCTCCTTCAACCTCTAGCTTCCCCCTCTCTGTGCTGTCTTCAGCTTTGGGCTGAAGTGCACAAGATTCTGTCCCAGGGTAAAGCATAATTCCAATAAGGCTTCTGCTAGGTGAGCCTTTACACCAAAAGCAGTAAATACAAAAAAAAAAAAATTGTGAAGGGGAGCATTGGGTCATAGAAACATCATTCTAAGAAAACAAGAGGAAGGTAGAGGCTCCTAGAGCCAGCTAATGCCAGTTGTCAGAGTGGGAACCATGTCCAAAGCATGCTAGTATAAGATATCAGAAGTCCTGATGGACTGGGGTGTCAAGTCATGCTGAAGTAGAGTGGTGCTTGACATCTTTGCCATACCAGGAAACTACTCCTGAGCAGGGTCTGTCTCCCGTTTGGTACCTGTTAAATGAATGAGCCAGGTGTGTCTGTCAGGTGTGAAGTCTCCTTCCTCACCTGGCTTATAACACTAGTATATAGGGACAGGGCTGCAGTCCATAGCTCACATAGATTAGGACAATGCCAAGACTATGGGTAGGGTTGCCGGAGGCAGCCACGTAGCTAGAGTCTTCCAGGTCTAGTTGAGACTTGCAGAGGTTGGGGAGTTGCTCTCAGAGCAGGGTTTATCGGGACAGGATGTGTTCAGGACTCACCTGACCACATTCAGAAGATGGATTAAGGGGCTCTGCTGATTCCCTATGGGCATCTCAAACCTCAAGCTTTCTAGGAGTTTCTGTTTCTGTTGGACTCAGGTATAGGAAATTGAAAAAACTGTTTCCCATGCTTGTCACAGAGATAATGCCCACTGAGGTGTGGATTTTAGGTTATACACACTGCCATGCTGCCACAGCCAAGGTCTTCAGAGTTTAGCTACATTTTATTTACTAGGTGTCCTGGCCAGTCGAGCCTCTTGTACTGCTCTGTCTCTTAGATGCTTTCTGCAACCATCGCTGGGAAGCCTCTAATCTATACCTCCCTGGTTGCAGCCCCAGAATCCCAGAGACCTGTGAGGGCAGGATGTCCAGGGAGTAGGAAGCCACATAGTCCTCTACAGTGCACATCTAGCTAAAGGCAGTTTGTGATGCAGGTGGGTTGGTTGGAAGAGACAGACTTTACTGGGCAGTAGGAGCTTCTCAGATGCTTTTATGCAATACTCAGATCCGTTACTGTCCTTCAGAAAAAACAAAAAATGGAGAAGACAGTCATAATGGAGAACTTTGACACTAGGTGCCTGTGTGAAGAGAGCAGCTCACACCTATGCAGGGTTTTGAACTGATTTCAGAGGTATCTTTGTTTTTGTTTTTATTTTTGCAATAAAATGGGTGTTGGGCTATATATTATTTATTATTTGCCCTATGATTATTACAGTGGTATTATTTAGCTGGCTATCACAATTAATAAGACACAAACACCTGTTTAATTTTATAATTGCCTTATTTACCTTGGGCTGGGCAGATATTTCACCTACGCTGTCTCACCATCCACCTCCCAGCCCCCATCCAATGCCATCCACCCTAACCATCCTCATCTGGGCTATCTTCCATCCATAATCTTATAAATACTTACTTGCATTTTTCATCTGGGCCTTTCCACACCATTATTGGAATGTTACTCCTGACTCACGTGGTTCCTTCTCCATGCTAACCCATCATGTCACCTTCCTTCCTCCTCTCTTCCTGTTCATCTGTCTTCTTCCCATGATTCTCCTCTTCCCAAAGGCCGGGAACCTTAGCCATGCCCACACCATTCTGCCCTGCTCAGGTTTAGGCCTTTTAAACAACCAATCAGGTATAAAGTCTTAGGCAGGTTTACACAAGGATAGGTGTATCTGGGAAGTAACCAGATCTTGAGGGCCAGTAATTAGCATCAAAATACAAGCATAAGACCTATCTCCAACATATTACTTTTCTATTGCTGTGAAGAGACACCATGACCAAGATGACTTATACATAAAGACATTTAATTGGGGGCTTGTTAGCAGTTTTCAGAAGATGAGTCCCTGCTCATCATGGCAGAAAGCATGGCAGCAGACAGGCAAGGCGTAGCCCTGGAGCAGGAGCTGAGAGCTTACACCTTGCAGAAGGGTAGGCAGAGGGAGAAAGATAATTGGCAATGGGGTGGGTTTTTGAAACCTCAAAGCCCACCTCAAGTGACACACTTTCTCCAACAAGGCCATACCTCCTAATCCTTACCAAACAGTTCTACCAAATGTGGACCAAGCATTCAAATATATGAGTCTATGGGGACCATTCAAACACTATTCAAACATTCACAGAGGGTATAGCACACTCCTGTCTGCCCAGGTCAGAGAGGCCAGGAACAGTTGAAATTACTGCCAATGAAGCTCAGTTATAAAGAAAGCTGTTTGTCCTTCTGCACTTCCAGATGCCTCTGTAAGGTCTAGGAGCTGGAGCTGGCCTTGGGTGCCTTCCAGTGGTCATCATGTGGGTGGTGTGGCAGCAACTCTCAGGAACTACCACATCCAGAGCAGAGTTCCTAGGGCTGGCTGTGGTACCCAGGTTCTTTATGTTTCCCAAGCTCCCAGCAGTACTCACTGCCCACACACATGCAAAGTCAGGGGACAGCAAGTAGTCCATGAAAGGGACCAGAATACAATAGGTAGAATTTTGCATGGGGATAGCTCAGTGGCCTGGCATCTCTGATTCCAGTTGGTGGTCCTGACTAGAGAGAGAGAGCAGGGAAGAGTGCTGGGGCAGAAGGCTCCCAATGGTGTCTTTTCTGCAACGCAGAAAGATGATGCTGTGGCCATGGCGGTTTCATTTGAATTTTGACCATTGTCATAAGGGGCAGGTGGTCATATCTGTAAGGGTGCAGGAACCCTGGGAAGCCATAGGAATAGAAGCTGCAAGTGTAGACTAGTTCCTGTGTCCAGAAAACACTGCTGGGGAGGCTAAAACCATCTTAGTATGGAATACCCTAGGAGGTGGAGCTCCTAACATGGGGTGCTCTGTCGTCTAGGTCCATGGGCTTTAAAGGTGATACTTCCTCTGGAAGGGTCATCTTTGCAGAGGCCTGAGACTCTGAGAACAATATGAGGAACAACTCAGATTTATGAACTATACCTATGAAGGTGTCAAGGACCAAGTTTCCTGTTGTCCTGAGGCAGAGCCAGCCTCTCCTGCCCCAGCAGTCCAGACATCAATAGTGAAACTGTCCTCTCCCTGTTGGTTTTGAGGGGACAAGGAAAATGTGGTGGGACTTGTATTTGTCTTGATATGTAGAGGCTTTCTTCCTGTGAGGGAGAGCAGGCTCATTTTAGAAAGTACTACAGGTCCTGAAAGGGACAGCAAAGCCCAAATGCTTAGGGTACCTATTGCTGCCAGTTCCCCTGTGCACAGCAGGGCCTTTCCCATCTGCCTCTCAGACGCCACCTACACTACTCCTGCAGTTATCAAAAGCAACTACACAAGAATCACAAGCTGTGAAAATTTTTTTTTAAAGTTTACAATAACCTCAGTTTTAGCAAACTAAGTTTTTCTATGCATAGTTTATATTACAAGAAAAAACAGATTAAGATATAATTAATGATATTTTTTAAAACACGGTAGTGAGCCAGGTGGTGGTGGCTCCTGCCTTTTATCCCAGCACTCAGGAGACAGGGGCAGGTGGATCTCTGAGTTAGATCCCAACCTGGTCTACAGAGTGAGTTCCAGGGCAGCCAGAACTACACAGAGAAACTCTTGTCTCAAAACAAACAAACAAACAAACAAACAGCAAAAATTCCAACAAACAACGACAACAAAAACCATGGTAGTGTAGCTGTACATTGTTTGATGCCAAAACCCAATATAAATACATTTACCCAGTCACTATTCCTGGTTCATGTTTCCAGATTTGCTGGTGGAACTGACAAACTCCATGTCAGTTGTTCAGCTTCAGAGCTATGCATGGGAGAGCCAAGGTTCCTTCAATTCTGAGATCCCAGGACTAGTCCCTTGTGAAATTCTAGGGAAGGGAATGCCTTCCGATCAAACAGCCAGTGCAAAGCTAAGGGTACTTTTGGGGAACCCTTGCCAATGGACAGTGACATTAGGGTGCATCCCAGAAGCTGGAAACATGGGGAGAATAAAACTCAGGATTGGCTGCCTAGGTGGAAGGCTGGAAGGGCAGGGTGAGGAGTGGAACATGGAGGACAGACTGCTCACACGGGGAACTTCACACACACACACACACACACACACACACACACACACACACACTCACACACACACACACACACACCAGAGAGAGAGAGAGAGAGAGAGAGAGAGAGAGAGAGAGAGAGAGAGAAAGACATTGTACTTGTTAGCAGGAGTTCTGATTCCCAGGCGAGGTGGGACCGTAGAACTGGTAGATATTTAGGGCTGAGGCTAGCCACCATGCGGTGTCCTGAAAAGTTTCAGATGAGAACGTCCCCTAAAAGATCCCAATGTGCCTAATATGTTTCACTCCTGAGAGTGACATAAGTTCTGTAAGTAGCAAACTAATATTTTATACTTTGCGAAGTATAAACATATTGTATCTTTAATATTTTTTATTCTCCAAACAGCAGGAGAGGAGGGACACGCTAAATCTAGGTCACCTATTCTCACCCTCTGGCCCTAAGAGCCAAGAGGCTCCAACCCACAGCTCTCCAAAACGGGGAATACCTGGACTTCCTCAGGCCCAGGTGGGATTTGGTGCACAAACTGGAAATTTGCTCTGTGACCTCGAGAGGCCCAGGGGTAAGACCACATTTAGGCACAAAGACCTGGAGGACTGCGGGGACTTGAAGGGCACGAGGGTCATCCTGTCCAGGCCCTCAGCCCCAGGAACCCCAGCCACTCAAAGCGCGTGGCAGGCAGGGAGGAGGATGTGTGTGCGCCCCCTGCCGCTTTTCCCTTGCGTTTGCCGCTCCGGGCGGGGCAGGGCGGCTCGCACGCTGGGGTGGGGCTTTCCTTCTCTGGTCCTGAGGCCAGGTCCCGAGATGAGAGAGCTGACAGCTCCTGTCCTCCGCGGCTCCCTCAGCGGGCGCGCCCGGTCTTCTGCGCCCCGCCTGCCCCGGGTAAGTGCTCCCGGGCTTCGCGGGCTCTCCGGTCTCCGCCTCTGCAGTGGCCACTCTGAGACTGTCCTGCTTGGTCTGGGCCCCTTCTCCCACTTATTTTTGCGTCTGGAGGGCCCAAAATTGCTGAAAGTGATGGGCACTCCAGGGGCTTCTCTCTTGACACTCAGACCTTTGAGGGAAGCCAGTCAGGTCAGTTTTCCCCGTCTCTCGGGTATCCTGCCCCGACCCTCTTCACTCTCGCAATGCAAATGAGCATATACCTGTCCCGCACGAGGGAGTCCTTTGCCCTGGACCTAACGTCTTTTAGAAGGTTTTTTGCAGATGTTGGCAGGCGGCTCCCCACAGTCTGCCTCAGTTGTTTCTAGGACTGAGGCACCACAGGCACAGCCAGGGGAAGTGGCGCAGCAGCCCCTTCGTGAAGATCAGAGGGCAGTAACCTGCGATTGACGCTTTGGAGGGAATTCCACCATTCCAGGAATTCGCCAGTAGTGGCAGCAGAAATATTTGCTCTCTCTGATTTTGAGTGGTAGAAAATTCCGAAGTGTGGCTTCTTTGAGAAAGGGACAGGAGCCCTGGTGTTGCTGGAAATCTGTGTGGCGCAAACCGAGAGGCCTCGGCCCTGTGTTACAGCCCCAATCCCAGTTGGGGAGCCCTCTCCTCATTAGGCTAGGGCTTCTCCTGGAGGAGGTCCAGGCTATGCACAGTTCCAGCATGAGGGTCCCTCCAGAAAAGCCGTGTTTTAGAGCTGGTTCCACGGCTTGGGTTCGTGGGGTCTTGCTAGCTGTGGTACCCCGGCCAGCGTGGTAGGTGTAGCTTGGCTCCTCAGGACGGTGTCCTGCTAAACTTACGGGCTCTGCTCTAGGAGAAACTTGTGTGGCACTTTGGGCCTTATATCCCAGAGCTTAGGGTACTGATGGTGTCTACTTCTTCCTCAGCCTCAGAACCTGGTTCACTTTGGCCCATCACGGGGAGGTGGCCTGCTTGGTTAGGAGAGCCTGCTGTGGTGTGCAGAGGCTGTCTTTGTCACGGGCAGGTGTATGGCCAATTATCCCAGACTGGGGGCTGTGTTCAGCTAAAGCGGTAGCCCCACCAGCTGTCTGCTGCCAACCATCTTACAGAAAAAGCTATTGGAATAGACAATTTGACCGTGCCTGGGCAGGACTGGCAGTGTTTGTGTTTAGAACAAATATGTTCTTTCCACCTTGCCTTCTCAGTAACTCAACATGGTCTCAAAGTTATCAGGAGTGCAAGACTAGAAAGGAGACTGAAATATTGCTACCACATACACAGGGGACTTAAAAAAACCTGTTTTCTATTTATCTGTTATACAAAACTAGTAGCAGTTAACTTTGACCTGAGAAATTTGATCAGCTCATGTCTTAGTGAATAGAAGATCTACAAGCCACAGAGGGCAGGCCCTGCTGTCAGCATTGGGCTTTCTCACATGCCTGTTGCCCATGGCCCCATGGCTCAGCTCTGGCTACCAAGAGTCCACCAGTCTTCATTGAAGAGATGTCCCCTGTCCGCTTCTAAGATGTGGAAAGGAGACGTAGTTGGCCACAAGGGAAACTGGTGTGAAGCCACAGCTGGAAAGAGCCCATGAATCCAAACAGTGGAACCAGCTGCAAAATACGGCTTTTCTGGAGGGACCCTCTTTCCAGAACTGTGCAAAGCCTGGACCTCCTCCAGGAGAACCCTAGAAAGGGGACTAGAGTCACCTCTAATGAGGAGAGGGCTCCCCAACTGGGATTGGGGCAGTAACATAGGGTGGAGGCCTCCAGCGTTTGTGCCACTCAGGTTTCCAGCAACACCAGGGCTCCTGTTCCTTTCTGTAAGAAGCCACACAAGGGACACTGTGCTGGGGACCTATGCAGAGACCAAGGTGGGGACAAAACTCAAAGCTGGCTGTGGGTGCCATCAAGTTGCTTATTGCTCCTCTGCTGTGGGGGCACAGAGCAGCATTGGTACTTTTAGTAAGAACCTGCATTTTAGGTCTGTTCCTCACAGTCCACTGGAGACATCTAGGAAGATATTTTAGACAACAGTAATCAGCAGCAAGTGGCTGTTTACGAGGGCTAGACAGGCTCACGCCATACCCAGATCGTAGCCCTTGCCGTAGTTCTGCTGTATGAGGTAAGAGAATAAAGATGGTTCACACTAGCCTTCCGCTGTGGCCTCTGTGCTCCTATACATCCTTAGTTGCCTCCTCTTCCTGCCCCCAGACTTATTTGGCCATTATGTTGGTCAAGCTGCTGGTGCTGGGACTTGGGCTCTTCTAGGATCCCCTTCCTTCACTTTACTGAGCTGGAGGTTGGTTCGATGGGTGTAGTATGTGTTCGGTCCTCTGAGGATGTCAGGAAGCATCCATGGCCTGTTCTTTGGGGACAGGCCCGGGTGTGGCCTGGAAGTTTCCTGTCTGAGTTGGAAGTCCTTTGCAGACCCAGTGGGATGGCTTCGCATACTGGCCTCCAGCCACTGCATACCCAATCTGGTTTTTTGGAGAATTCCACTGACTGGAGATGTGGATATAGGCTCGATATAGGCTGAGGCCAGCATCTCACAGGCCTTCTCAGGAAGGTGGGCCTTCTGAACGTCATTGCCCACCTCTGTCCCTTCTCACAGGAGCCTGTCCTGCTCCAGCTTATCTCTACTGTTCAGCACCCACCTATCTGTACCTCTCCCCTCCTTCTCCCCCATCCCCACTTCTTTGGACACTCTCCCCTTCAGTCTGAAGATTTTCCTTCGACCTCATCACTCCTGCAGCTTCCTGCCCCCCCTGCACTTTGTGTTGTTGAGTTGTAGTAGTTTCTAGGCCCACGTGTGATGTGACTTGCCAGTGTTTTCTGCCACTCTCCGCATCATCTTTTTACTTTCTTTTTAAATTTAAAAATGTTTCCTTTTATATTTTGTGTGGATGAGTGTTTTGTCTGCAGTTATTTATGTGTGCCACATGCATGTGTGGCGCATTGGTGGTTGTGAGCTATGGTATGGTACTGGAAAGCAAACCCAGGTCCTCTGTAAGAAGAACAAATGCTCTTGACCACTGCAACAGCTCTCTAGTACCGCTTTTACTTTCTCCACAGTGTGCTTTGAGACAAAAGCTTTATTTTGATGAAATCCAACTTAGCCTTTGTTTTGTTACTCGTGCTTTTGATACCAGAACTAAAAGTACGGTCACATTTAAGGACATGCAGGCTTGTATTACTTTTGTCTGTTGTAATCCTTTTGTTTCTGAGAGTGCTGAAGCTTTAGCCCTTACGTTTAGGCCTTTCCTGAATGCTAGTGACAGGGCCCAGGCTCATCCTCTTGCATGTAAGCATCCACTTGACTCATCACGAGTTGTGTAACTGTAGCTGGAAGTCACTGACTACAGTGCGACCGCTCTATGCCATGTGTTCTCTCCCTTAAAGATCCCACTTACGAATTCATTTATTTTATACATGGGGTCTTGTTAAAGTAGCTGAGATTGGCCTTGACCTCAGGATTGTTCTACCCTAGCATCTTAAGTCCTGGGTTACAGATGTGCATGATCAGGCCAGCCCCTATACCTTTTTAAAAAGTAAGAGTTCCTGAAGCTGGAGTTACAGGTGCTTGTAACTCACCTGAAGTGGTTCCTGGGGATCAACTTTGGGTCCTCCGTAATAGTAGTATGTACTCCTAAATACTGTATCATTCCTGTAGCCCCTTTGATGCCTTTTGTTAAGGAAAATTCCAAGCCTTTTTGAAGGTGGGAAGAACTGTACAATGAACGCTCTTTGCTCATGAACCAGCATAGATGGTTAATTATCAATATCGGCAGACATGGCTTAATTTGAACCTTATTCTTCCAACCAAGCCATCTAGACTCCATTGCCCTCCCTGACAGTTACACAGAAGCAAATTCTTTGCATGCTGTATGTGTGTGTGATCATTTCTTAGTTTGATTTAATTTTCTTGAATTTTTATTAGCTTTCATGTTTAATACAGTATTAACTTATTACTTTAAGCAGTATAACTGTAACACTGGACTAACTATAACGGTGAAAAGGAACCCAGAAGAGGACCCTGGGTAGAGGGAGAACACCTAAGGAGGTCCCCTTTGCAGAGATGGGAATCAAGCCATTTGGAAGGTATGATTCAAACCTCCAGGTGGCAGAGGAAGTTGCTAAATTTTTTAGCTTTTGCAGTGCTAAGAGCTAAGAGGAAAATCAGTTGCAGAATCAGAAAAGGCCCTTTCTCTTCCAGGGTGCCTCTGGTGCCCTCTCCTGGCAGGTGTAACATCGTGATCCCTCTAAAAAGAAATATTCCAAGGGCCCAGTATCTTCATGCAGAACAGGCAAGCAAAGGTGACTGGGAACCTTAAAACAGTAGGTGGATAACCAGAACTGTTTCCTAGTATTTTTATACCATCCCATGAATGGTGTCTTTCCTGTTGGCTTTTGATGTACACATCTCATAAATTTCACAATATACTATCATGATTGTTGTCTAAATTGCCAACTACTGTTTTATAAGTGTGTGTGTGTGTGTGTGTGTGTGTGTGTGTGTGTATGTGTATGCCAAAAGAAACCAGAAGAGAGCATTGGATCCCCTAGAACTGGAATTATAGGTGGCTGTGAGCTTCCTGACATGTGTACTGGAAACTGAACTCTAGTCCTCTGAAAGAACAGTGAGCTTTCTTAACCACTAAACCATCTATCCAAACCTGCATTTCAGAAATTTTAAAAACTGATTTTTGAAAGGCACTTTTATTATGCTTTTAAATGTGCTTTAATTTTGTTGCTTCCCTATCTTTTTGTTTGTATTCTTTCTGAGGAAGAGTCTGTTGCTGTCCTTTATTGTTATATTTTGCTGTACCAAATACTATAGTATTAGGTTTTTTAAAATTATTCTATTTGTCTCTGACTATGAGCAATTTGGATATGAAGTACTTCAGTGTAATCTTCCTCTCTTTCTCGTCTCTCTCTCTCTCTCTCTCTCTCTCTCTCTCTGTGCTTGGGGTTCACTGAGCCTCTTGTATCTGTAGTTTATGATTTTCATTGCATTAACTTTTTTCTAGTATCCCTTCAACCTTTCCTGTTCTTTAAAGGTCCACTTACACATGTCAGGACGTTAGAGACATCTACTTTATTTTTACTTGGGTGTTATTTTAAACGCTATAGCTTTAAAACCCTATATTACATTGGTTCATTGCCAGGATATAGTTGTATAATTAACTTTCGTATATTGTTCTTTTACTCTTTGATATTGCTTAACTTAATGGCTAATTATATGAAGTTTTTTTTTTTTCATTTGTTCCTTTGTTTGCTTGTTTTGAGACAGGGTCTCACTCTATAACTTTGGCGTGCCTAGACCTTGCTTTGCAGACCAGGCTGGCCTTGAACCCATAGAAATCTGCCTGCCTCTGCTTCCCCAGTGCTAACGGGAAGCACTATGCTTGTGTCATCATGCCCAGATTATAGGAGATTTTTCAAAGTGTTTTTTTTTTTCAGGAAATTTTCTATATGTATCATCACATTACCTATGAAGAGATGAAGTTTGAATTCTTCCTTTCTAAGTTTTATGACGTTTATTTAGTTTTCTTACCTTATTTTCTCTGGCTAATCCACAATGTGATGTGTGATAGGAGTAGAGAAATACAACATATATAATTGTTCCTGATTGTGGAGGGAGACTCAATCTTTCACCATTAAGTAGGAAGTTAGCTTAAGTTTTTTTGTAGATGCCCTTCATCAAGTTCATTACATTCCCTTCTCTCCATAGTTTTAGGTGAGGTTTTTAATGATCATAAGTGGACTTAGGCTTTGTCAGATGATTTTTGTAGGTATTAAGATGATCATATTTTTCCTTTGGCTTATTAGTAGTAATATAATGAACTGCAGTGATTGATTTAGAGAATTTAAAAAATCTGAATTATTTAGACAAATTCCATTGAGGTCTGGTGTATTTTTGTATTGCTGAATTCTCTGTGCTAATATTTCCATGTCTATGTTCACAAAGGGAACTAACTTAAAATTTCCTTATTCTGTAATATCTTTGCTTTGATAGCAGAATAGGAAAGAACTCACACATGAGTATTATTTGGTTTTTCTCCCATAAGCCATGGAATTGTTCTTATTAATACTTTAAGTTTAGTGGACTATAACAGGGAAGCATTTGGGGTTCAGTTTCCTTTGTTGGGATATAGAACTATCTATGTTATTTATTTTTCTTGAGTGAGTTTTAATAGTCCATGCCCCTGAAGTAATTGCTCCATTTCATTTGAGTTGTTGGATTTATGGGGAAGTTAATTGTCCTTGTGTCTTGGGTAACCATGGGAAACTATCACAGGCGGATTGAAGTGCAGATCTCCATCCTTCACTGTTCTGGAAGATGGACATTAAAGACTGAGATGCTATGCGGCTCAGGTTCCAATGAGGGTGTCTTTCTGCTGGTGGATAGCCTTGTGTCCCCTTTGTCTTCCTGAAGTGTTGAGAGAAAGAGCCTCATTGCCTTCCTCCTTTCCCAAGAGCACAGCTCTGTAGAGCTGAGGACCCACCCACCGACCTCACTTCCTTAGTGCCTGAGTTCATGCCCCATGTTTATGTGAAGGTTTCAGCTTCAACATGGATTTGTGGGGACACAGTTCAGTCTATATCAGTAATCTCTTTAGCCTCCCCAAAGCCTGTGGGATTTGTGGAAATGACCTCCCTCATTTCTGATTCCGGTAGTCTGTGTCTTTTATTCTTCTGATCATCCTGGATAAAGGCTTTCACATTTTGTTGCTCTTTTAAGAGTCAACTGTTAGTTTCATTGATTGTTTTTCATTTTTGTTTCAAGTTTCATACCTTCTCTTCTTTGCTTTTCTTCTGCTTGACTTAGGTTGAGTTTCCATTCTAGTTGCTTCAGTTAGAAGTTTAGATTATTCATTTGATTTTTTTCTAAAAAGTACTTACTGTTCCATTTCACAAAGTTGGTATGTTTGTATTTTCATTCATTTATAAGTATTTTAATTATGAGTTCCTTGCTTTCCAAATATTTGGGAAATTTCCGGATGTCTTTCTAGTTTAATTCCAGTATATGATTTGTATGATTTCTGTCGTTTTAGATTTATTAGGGATTATGTAAGTCCTACAGTAAAATCTATCATGGTGGATATTCCGCGTGCACAGAACTAACATATACTCTGGTCATGCTGAAGGGCATGTTTTGTAGCTCTCCTGAGTTACAGAAAGCTATAATTTGTGCATGCCACGTACTGATGTCCTATTGATTGTTGACAGTGGGTTATGAGGACCCATGCCGAACTCTTGTCTTAACTGTATTAGTTGTTGGGTGCATGTACTTTATATAGTCTCATGCTACTCTAGGGCATGTGATTAGTGTTTGGATGGACTATCTATTCTATGAGTTTTCTTTTTCTCTGCCTGCCTCTCTTTATCCTTAAAGGAGATCAATCACATAGTTCTGAGACTTTCACAGCCACTTCCAGGGGTAGCAGTGGTACCTTTTCCAGATGATGCACACATGAGGTCAAGTCAGAACTCCTCATTTACATTCTCAGGCTACTGGGGAATGCAACAGGGGTCTGAGAGAATCTGTGAAGGCTCGGATGTCCTTACTACTAGGAATGTCAAGACTCTATGGCAGGAAAGGGGGACCTTATGTTTGATGAAGGGCAGTGAAGTTGCCAACTCTCAAATGCATGCAGGTCCTGGGCTGCTTCAGTGACTTCTGTGGCGAGCATGTGCATGTATCTAGCACCACAGGATGCCGTTAGCTGGGCTGTAGGTGGCTGAGCATGTGTGACCGTAGTGGAATCCCAGCACATAGAGCTGAAAAGAAATAAGACACAAAAGACTGGGGCCTGTTAACCCTGCAGGGTTGTGGGTGAGGGGGGGCTGTCCAGACAGGCAGGAGGTATGTATCTGAAAGCATCAGCTTCTTGAGGTTCAGTAGCATTCACCCTGCTCCACCACTTATGTAACAGCTCTGTCCAGAGTAAAACTGAGAGGTTCTCCCAGGCAGCCACTTTGTCCTCCACTGCAGAACTCTCCATAGTTCTGTCTATATGATCTGTAATAGTGCGCACTCCGGCTTGCAGTGTTGCCCTGCATGAGAACCAGTGGGCCTTGACTGACCTTCCTGCTTTGGGGTGACTATAGGAGGCACATGTGGAGATGCCACATTGGTTTCTTCGTGTGACTGAATCAATGCCCCCTTTCTTTTTTAGGATCAAAGATGATGATTCCATCGGGAGAGTGTACGTATGCTGGTAGGAAGAGAAGGAAACCCATTCAGAAGCGGTAGAGTATCATGCTTTCCATCCTGATCTCCCTGGGGAAATGAGGGACATGTTATGCCTTCCTGAGGAGGGGTAATTTTACAGGCAAACATAGTCTGAGGGAAGCTTTGGAGAACATTCCTGGTAGACATGGTCACGGTGGTCTTTGGGTCACATGAAAACGTGACTTGTCACTGGCTGTCTTTAGCAGGCAAGTTTCCTTTAGGCAGCTTTTCCGACCCGGGCACAAAGTTCTGGCTGGAACTGGTGGAGGTCTCATTTGGGTGAGGGATGTGTCACCAATATGTTTGGAACTGTTGCTCCCTTCAGCAAGGAGTCATTCTGTCTGTGGGAAGTGCCCCAGGGTTTAGTCCTCACTCTCCAAAGGACAGAGGGTCTTTGGGGTTCATTCGCCCTACTCCAGGTCTGTGAAGGTAGAGAGATGGGGGAGCCCAGGGCTTAGACCCATATCCTTCAGGGACACAATTGCTTGTGGTCTTTCTGTCTAGGCTTAACTTGCAGCCCTCAGAGTGGTCAAAGTGAGGGGTGTGTGGTGATTTGTGGTGATTCCAGCAATAGCAGGGTTTAGAACACTTTCCAGGGAATCGGCTGAGTTACAGCGTCCACAGGAGGCCCACAGGCTGCCTCTGGCCCCTTGTATAGAATCTGTGAGCATCAGCATCTGGGGACTGTGTCTTTTTGTGGTTTGTTGTTGTTGGGTTTTTTTTTTTTTTTTTTGTGTGTGTGTGTGTGTGTGTGTGTGTGTGTGTGTGTGTGTGTTAGAGAGAAGGGGGCTTGGTGGTTTGGGATGGGTGTTCTGAATATGTGATACAGCTTTGGTGTATGATACAGCTGTATGTGAGGCTGGGGTGGAGCAGAACGTAAGTGGGGCACCCATCGGCAGCTTTTTCTAGCTGTGCTGTCTTTGTATGTGACAGAGCTACTCTTCTTGGCCTCCAGGGCTACAAGATCCTGTATAAATTTAAGACCCTGGGAATCCAAAGACTTGCAAGAAGCTGAGGTTGCCCTGAGGGTGAGGCTGGACTTTGAAATGGTTACTTGGAGATTGGAGGCATTGAACAGCGGTGTTTGCAGTAGGCTGGAATGTAGGTCTTTGATAAGGGGGAGTGCTGGGAGGGGGATCTGAGTGCACTGAAGAGAACACATAAAGCCCATGAGAGTAAGCATGAAATGTGCTCCTCTATGGCAGAGATTTAGGTTTATTTATATAACATTTATCAGATAAATAAGGACAGAAAGTAACTTTATCACTCAGCTGAAACAGTGGTATATGGTGGGAAGTGTGGAAGGAAGTGTAGATTCGTTTTTTGCCTTCATAATATTTTTACTCCAATGCAAAAGTGAGGCAATGTTTGAGGTACTGCATACTTACATTTTATTTTATTTCATTTGTGTTTGAGACACGGTCTTACTATGTAGCCCTGAGTGGCTTGGAGCTCACAGAGATCTGCCTGCTTCTGTCTCTCAACTGCTAAGGTTAAAGGCAAACACCACTAAGCCCGGCTAACATTTGATTTATGGATGCTCTGAAATGATAGAATGCTTGCTTGGCTCACAGCTCCGGGGAATGTCTCCACACTTGGCCCCTTTGCAAAAAGCACCTGGCTTTAGCACTGCCTGTGAGGGCTCCCTGGGATGTGCGCGCAGCGTGTGTTCCTTTCCTTTCTATGCGCGATCGTGTTGCATACAGACTTGCACACCTCGGAGTCTGTGCCACAGCTTGCACTTTCCCTGCTGCACAGTCTGAATATATGAAGTGTGTTCTCCCACGGGTGTTAACTCCATCTTTTGATGTCCACTAGGCTCTGCGTTTTCCAGCTGCAATATAAATCTGCAGCACACATGTCCAGGCCCTCCCACCTGTCTCCGGGGGAGGTAAGGGTATGGGTAAACGACACAGGCAGCCTGAAGTTGATGCTGTTGACAATGCTGTAAGTGCCAAGTGATTTCTAAGTGCTCATTCAGTTATCAAATTCCTCTTCTTCAGAACCCTAGCTGTCACCTGGCAGTTAAGGGTATGTCTTAATTCATAACTTCCTCCCAGGAGTGAATGCCTGGTGTCACCAACAGCATGTTTGGTGTTCCACATCATAATCTCTAGGACCACTGAGGGACACTGTCCTAATATCATGACAATGTGGAAGTTGTGATACTAAAATCCCTGATTTTTTTTTTTTACTGTTTTGTGTTTTTTTCTTTATTAATTAATTCAATTTACACTTGGTCATAGGCCCCTCCCTCCTCTCTTCCCAGCCCCACCCACCCTCCAGCATCCCCTCTCTCCTATTCCTCAGAGGGGATGCTGGAGGGTGGGAGCCCCCCTACCCAGGCACCCCAGCTCATCTATTCACATGAGGACTGAGTTCATCTTCCTCTCCTGTGGCCTAGTAGGGAAGTCCCATCAGGGGGAAGTGATCGAAAAGCAGGCAACATAGTTCATGTGAGAGATATCCCCCAGTCCCCTAACTAGTGAGCCCACATTAAACCTACAATGCCCATTGGACTTATCTTCTTGGGGTCTGTGCACTGTATTATGTCTGCCCTGTACTTTATGACTAAAATCTGCTTATAAGTGAGTATATACCATGTGCGTCTTTCTGAGTCTGGGTTACCTCACTCATGATGATCTTTTCTAGTTCCATCTATTTGCCTAAAATTTTAATGATTTCTTTGTTTTTAATGGCTGAGTAGTATTCCATTGTGTAAATGTACCACAGTTTCTTTATCCATTCTTCTGATGAGGGACATCTAGGTTGTTTCCAGTTTCTGGCTATTCCAAATAAAACTGCTATGAACATAGTTGAGCAAATGTTCTTGTTGTATGGTGACAGATTGGTAAAGGATCTTCTCCTACATCTGACAAAGGGCTAATGTCCAGAATATATAAAGAACTCAAGAAATTAAACAGCAACAAACCCGATTCTCTTTATCTGCTTTTTACTTTCTTTTTTTCCAAAAGAGTGTGTGTGTGTGTGTGTGTGTGTGTGTGTGTGCACGCGCACCCATGTGTGTACTAAGAGGCCTGTGACTACCCAAAAGTGTGAAAGATTTTCATACATGTGTTCTTGTAAAGTTTCATATTCCATTTTACATTTGGCTCTGTGATTCATTAAAATCAGGAGGTAAGTCCTCGTGGTGTATTCTTTTCAATGGGCTATTCTAGGTTCTTTGCCTTCTGTGTAAACTTGAGCATTAATGTTATAATCATGTTAAAATCCCTGTTGGAATTTTAGTGGAAATGGTATTGAATCTGTAGATCATTTTCAGGAAGAGTTGCATCTTAACAATATTGTATTTTCAACCTAAAAACATGAAATACCTTTCCATTTATATTTTAATCAGCAATGTTTTCCGAAGTGTCCTGGATATCTCTTGTTAAGTTGGTCCACTCTGTCCTGTATTGTTGGTGTTAAGGGGTCTTCTGTGACTCTGTCTAGTGGAGCTAATTGCTGCTTACCTCTTGCTCCTTTTTCTTCTGTGCTGCTGGTCATCTTGAGTGAGCCACTACTCACTTCTTGCTGTTTCTCTCTCAGGAGTTAGTGGGAATTCCACCCTTGCCTCCACATTTGCCCTGGATTTGAACCTACCACAAACCCAGGAGAGTGTGCTTTCTAGATGGACTGCTCCCCGCCACCCCTGATTATCTATCCTTTCTCACCCACCTGTATAGGGTACCACCTGCTTCATGGAACTGATACTGGGAAGTAGAGTGCAGAGAATAGGTGGCAGTGACAGGTGTCTATGAGTCCTGAGGGTCAGAGGAGGAAAGCAAAGTGTGCTATGATCCTGCCACAATTACTGCACTGGGCAGTGCCCTACCCTGAGCCTAATGGAGAGACTTGGAGTGCAGGGGCTCAGCCTACTGCAGGCAGCACCCTTCATGTGCTCTGCACAGAAAGACCTGATAGTCAGAGCTGGAGCTGGTGTAAGTGCCACGCCGCATGGACAGGTCAAGACACCTCTACTTTAGATCTAGATAGAGGTTAAAAGTAGTTCAGGCTTATGACTTAGGGATCCCCTGCTCAGCTGGACTTCCGAGGACACTGAAATAACTAAAGTTGGAGAGCACAAATGGGAAGATCCATGCCCGAGGCTGAGTAGGTCCTGGGATGGCCCAGGGTTGTGGTAAAGAGTACAGACCTGATTTCTGAGCACACACCCTCATATGGAGCCATCACACTGCTTTGGACACTAAGTATCTCTTTCAAGTGCCTATGTCCCAGCCCACCCTGATTTTGCTGTCTCCCTCTCTCTATTCAACACTGCCATGGTTCTCCTCCACTCTCTCACCCTATCCATATCTGTCCATCAGATGTCCTGTTTGTTTTGTATGAAGTCTTCGGATATGTGTAATTCATAGAGTGGGCCCCTTGCCAGGTTGTCCTAGGTATTCTGTGCCAGGCTATTTCAGTTTTGGCTGGCAATTTAAAATAACACCGAAAGTAGACAGATTAGGGCAACCAATAGAGAGAAGAAAATATTTACAAATCATATATCAGATAAAGGCCTAATATACATACAAAGATTTTTTACAACCCAAAACCAAAAGGCAGCCCAATCAAAAGACATCAAAGGACTGGGTTGCCATTTTTCAAAAAAGATATATAAATTAAGAAGCACAGGATAAACTTCAGAGCATGATAAATCATCAGGGAAGTGAAAATCAGAGCCCCAAGGAAATACTACCTCATAGCCACTGACTGTAATAAAAACAGAACTAAACAGGTCTAGTTAAGCATGCAGAGAAATTGTAGCCCCAAGTACTTCTGGAGGGTCCCTGAAATGGTGCAGGTGTGCACAGTGCAGCCCTATTTTCAGATTCCTCAAAATATTAAGCACAGAATTACATAGATCCAGTAATTCTGGTCCTTGGTGCCTACATTCAAAACACATTCAAGCAAGTTCTTCCGAGTAAAAGCTCAGAGCATCTGTATTCACAATGATCATAAATGGAAAACCACAGATTTATTTATTGGTGAAAGATCAATAAGATGTGGTCCATTTATATACTTGATTAACCAGCCATAAAAAAGAATTCTGAAGCAACCATACACTTTAAAATATGGATGAACCATGGAAACATCCTGTTTTGTGCAGTTGGGTGCACTGTTATCTGTGTTTCTGTACATTCCCATGAAATACTCACTACAAGTCAGTCCACATTGGTAGAAAACAGGCCAACAGTTTCCAGCACTAAAGGAAGGACTTTAGGAGAAAATGCACATGAGAGGCCTCTAAGATTCCTTGAGACCCCAGGAGGTATTGGCCTGCTGAATCAGGCCTGCTTTTTGCAGTTTTACCAATCACAGGTCTTTTTGCTCTTCTGTCCTTTCCAACATTGGCTCTACTCTGGCTGCTACAGTCTTTTCTAGAGGCTTAGTGTGTGTGTGTGTGTGTGTGTGTGTGTGTGTGATTGAAGAATCAAAAATGTTCATTCTGTGCCACAATTAAGCAGGTCAGAAGAGGGAGACCTGGAGAGGTTAGATGAAGGGAGGTTGAAGGCTCCCTCTCCCGGCAGGTAGTTGAGGCCTGTTGAAACTGTCTTTGGTTGGGTAGGTTTCCTGAGCTATGTGGAGTGGTGGGAAAGAGGCCTTCTTGGTACTCCAAATGTTGGAGCTCTGGAGGCTTTGACTTTGGGACCTTACCTGTGTTGTTTGGCAGGTCCCGGATTCCTCTTTTAATATTTGGACTTTCAGGACTAGTTCAAACTGAAATTCATTGTCCTAGGAACCAAAATGACCAAGAACTGTTTGGATTGCTTGTGGGGTTAGGAAACTGTCACCATTCTAGCAAGAAAGTTGTATTTTTCCTATTGCATATTAAGTTTGGCTTCAGTACTGTGAGACTTTGAAGGAAGTTAGATAAAAGTATATATATTTTTCCAATGCACATTCTTGCCCTAGCTAGGTATCCTCCCTTCTTTAGAAACCTGGCGTAGGGGAATTGAGAAATGCACCAGAATCACTAGTTAGTAGTCATGCCCTTCATCCTTGCCTGAGACTTTTCTCACATTCCTCGAAATATCAGGTTGTAGCTTGCTAGTATGTCTTTTCAGTTAGTTCATATGCATCTTCAAGGAGGAGTGAGCTCTAATTCTCATAAGCATTTTCTGTCTTGGCAGCAGCTTCCATGTTCTTAGTGGAGTCACCACCACAAGGAAGAATAGTTTCTTCCTTGTGGGGCCAATGGCTCCTGGTGGGAACCTATATGACTAAGGCCTTCTTCCCACAGGAGGCTTACCACGGGGGCTGAGAAATCAAATCCTTCCAAACGGCACCGGGACCGCCTCAATACAGAGCTGGACCACCTGGCCAGCCTGCTGCCATTTTCACCTGACATCATCTCCAAGTTGGACAAGCTTTCCGTCCTGCGTCTCAGCGTTAGTTACCTCAGGGTGAAGAGCTTCTTCCAAGGTAGGACTCTCGCTCGTGCACATATGTCCATCTAAGCCTAGGTCTCACTTGTCCACTTGAGTTGATCTGGGTCCTCCTGGTCTAGCTGGGTTTCTCCTGTGCTCTGTTGGGTCTTACCTAGGTCCACCGGAATTCAGATGTATCTTAACTTGGGCCAACTGTGATCAGATATGTGGATAATGAGTTATACCACCATGCAACTCTTCCTGTCCATGCTAACCTCGCCTAGACAGAAAGATCCTTGGTTGTTGGCTGAACCATCTGTGGGATTCCTCTGGCTCCTGGTTAGCAGTGACACTCTTTTTTTTAAAAAAATGATTTTATTTATTTATTATATATACACCAGATCTTATTATGCACCAGAACTCATTATAGGTGGCTGTGAGCCACTAAGTGATTGCTGGGAATTGAACTCAGAACCTTCGGAAGAGCAGTCAGTGCTCTTAACCTCTGAGCCATCTCTACAGCAGCAGTGACACTCTTGCTTCAGGGCTTCTACCTACTTTGCTAGGATTGTCCTCGGTTCTCTAAGTGCCTAGAGCCAAGACAGCCCTGGGGGTGGGCAACTCCGGGGAATAATGGGCTCATGCCCAGAGCTGGGATGGCTGGTGGGGTTGGTAGGGCTTCAGGAAATAGCAGGATCTATTCTGAGAGAGAGAGAGAGAGAGAGAGAGAGAGAGAGAGAGAGAGAGAATAGGGTTACCACAGGCAGGAGGCCTAGCATCCACAGCCAACATTGTTTTTTGTTTATTGCTATCTTGGGTACCACAGGGTGCCTCCAGAATAGCTTTGTGGGCTAGGGCCCACACCATGCTCTAGCAAAGTCTTTCTGCCCTCTATAACTTGCCAAGCCCTGTCTTCTACAACTCCAGGGACTCCCTGCGTCCTGAAACTCCAATCCACCATGGTTTAGGGATATTCTACTAGCTGTCCTGAATCCTCAAGGGTAGCAGGGTTCTCAGCTTTTTTGCCATTGTGGCTTTCATTCTGTGGGAGAAGGATTGGGAAAGGTGCCTGTGAAAGACTGGGGTAGGTGGTCAGAGATGCACTCTCTTTTGTGTTCACCTTGGCTTCTCCCACTGCCTGTGCTGAGAAGTATCCCATGACCTGACACATCATCTTGTTTCCTTAGATGTCCAGGGTTTGGTTGGGACTTTGGGTATCTGAAGGGCTTGAAGACATAGATAGGACCAGGCAGCCTTTACATTGTGTGACAGCCAAAGGTAACAGGCTTAAAGACGTTTGAAATCCAGAGGGTATGGTTTCCAGTCTCTGGCTGCTTAGGTTAGTTTCTGAGTACAGCACGGTTACACGTTTTGATGGAGTAAACAGTGCTGCTGGGTTGGATAGCTCCTCTCAGTGTCCTGTTAGCAGGCATGGCCTTTCTTGGCACATGGGGTGTTCTCAGCCCTGATGAAGGTTTTTGTTCTGGTATCAGGAGGATGCCAAATGCGAGTTCAGCATGGTGCCTGACATCTGTCTAGACACCCCTGCCTGAGGTTCCCACAGGCACCCCAAGTTCCTGGCTAGTTCCCAACCTCCTTGAAGTGAGCATTGAATACTGTATCACATTTTCATTTCACCCTTTAGGTTTTCTAGTTACACACAAATGAATTGCTTTTTAGGAATTTTCCTCTACTCTAGGGATCCTTCCCATAGAACTCTTATCTACCCTGGGGACCCAGGCTGGACTTGCTGGGCAAGTCTCAGTTTGTTGCATTCAGAGATTTTTTTTTTTTTCCTCTCAAATTTGAGTGCTTTTCTGGGGCATCAGAGTGGGGAGAAATTGAGATAATCTTTCAAAACATGCTGTGTCATCATCCACGTCTAGATCACTCAAGTCAGACTGGGCCTGCCTTGGGTAGAGAAACTATCCAGGACTAAAGATGGCCATGTGTTCTGTCCTTGCACTGACATGGCCACCCATTGATCTTGGGGCGGAGATGAGGAGTGGTCTAGTTACCTTCTGTTGCTGTGAGAAAATACTCCGACAAAAGCAACTTCGGACAGGACAGGGTTATCCATCTTATAATTCCAGGTCACAGTACTCCATGAGTGAGGGAAGCTCAGGCAGCAGCTCAAGGCAGAAATTCGAGGGCCTGCTTCTTAACATTCACACAACCTTCAACCAAGGAACTCATTCTACAGCCAAAAAGAACGGCGGAGGTCATGGGATGATCCTTGTTGGCTGGCTAGCCTCAGCTAGCTTTCTGATACACTTCCAGGATCGTCATCCACAGTGGATTGGTCCTTTCTTATATAACTAACAATTATGAACATTTCTCACAAATAATGCCCTCTGGCCAATCTGAGAGCTGAGGCTTTCCTCTCTGACAACTCTAGGCTTAGTCAAGGTGACAGGTAAGGCTAACTAGTACAAGGGCAAGACCAGGTCCCTTCTTCCCTGGACAGGCTTAGATGGATTCAGCCAAGCCTAAACATTGTTGGCCCGGAGGGGCTCTGCTCCTGAAGTTTCTGGCCAATTCCAAAGACTGTCCAGGAGTCTGCATAAACACCCAGTTGTTAACTTAAAAGTTAAGTGGTTTGCCCATCTCACCACCATTTTCAAAGTCCTTTAATGTGAATGCAGACTTGCAGCTGGTCTGCCCACATCGCTGTGGTCTGAGGACCCCAGTGTATCGAAGTGAAGTGAATCCCCAGTTTCCACAGGCTTCTCAAGGGTATTGTGGCTTCTGGGGATAAGATAACAGCCCTTTAAGTTCTCCACTACACATTTCCCACCAAAAGTTCTGAATTTTGCGATTCCCTTTAAGCTGTACATTAGAGAAGGGATTCTAAAAATTTTCCTGAACTCATTTCCAACTATGTAATTAGAAAAAAAGGAGTGAAGCTATAAAAATTAGATTTTAGTTTATGCTTGCTGACCCACGTAGATGAGATAATTTCATTAAAACTGCCATAAAACATCACCTCTGAGAAGGGCATGAACTGTAAACTCCAACCTCGGAGGGTAACAGCGGCCTGAGAATCTGCTTGGAATATTTAGGGTTGCCTTTAATGGATTGTTAAAGGCAGCGGATTATTTTAATTTTATTTATCTGGTCTCTGTGTGCAGCAAGGCTTCACTTTTTCACAGTTCACTACTTCCACTATCTTCTTTGGGTAACAGTCAGGGCTGGGATTTTCCACTTTTATATACTTTGCTATCCACAAAAGGGGAAATTTGGGTGAAGAAAAAAGTTGGGGAGTATTTGGACAAGACAGTCATGTTCTGTTATAGGGCAAGGAGCAAAGTTGGGTCCTCCAAGGCTTGCACTAGGTTGAATCCCTACATATGTAGTGCTGAGCATTGATGAGGAAGGTCTAGGAAACCCTGTCTCCATTATCACAGTTCAGAAGCATCATAGGTTGGCTTTTTCCATACCTCCCCAGGGACTCCTTGCTGTCACCGGGACAAGGCCGAGGAAGACTTCCTAGGAGTAGAGAATCTCAGGCATTGATATTACAGATCATGCTCAGGCATGCTCCATAGATAGCATCTACCCAATGACTCATTAGGATGGGAGCATCCATCAGGCAAGCAAATGTGTGCTTTTGTGGAGCACCACTCCAGGGAGAGGAAATGGTCCTAAAAACGGAAACAAATAAGAAAAAAAAAAAAAAAGAGGCAGAGAGCCCTAGCTTCATCTTTCAAAAATACCTAGAGATTTTTCATGCTCCTCCTCCTCCTCCTCCTCCTCCTCCTGGCTGTCCTAAAGTTCCGTCCCAAGGTCATTCCTGGCCCCCCTGTTCACGTGAGCTGAGCAGGCTCCTCTGCTTCATTCTAACCCCAGATGGATGGATGTAGACACGCCAAGCCACTACCAGGTGTGACCTGGGACCCAGAACTTGGGAACACAACTTCAGTAGCATGTAAAGATCAGGAGTTTCTTGACATCATTAATGATTTTGGATATTCAGGACTGATGTGTACAATTATTAAACTATACTGTACCATTTTTCCATTCTTACCAAAGGATTACATTTTTTTTCCTGATGGTCTTTGTTATGGGTTAAATATTTGTATCCTCCCAAAATTCTGAAGCCCAAATCTGCTGTGTGATGGCTTTTGAAGATGGGGCCTCCAAGTAATCTGAGTTAAAGAAGATCCCAGGGTATGGCTGTGATCGTTGAGGATTATTGCCCTTATGAGAGCGACACCAGAATCCTCTCTGAACATATACACAGAATAGCCATTCATTTGAGGACACAGCAAGGTATGTGCTTATAAACCAGAAAGGCCCCTTAAGGAACAGAAATTGGCTATCATCTCGACAGTGACCCCCAGCCTCTAGAACTGTGAGATGCTAAGTCATGTGGTCCAGCCTGGGCGGCCGATGGTATTTTGCTATAAGGCACTGACTGAGTACTGAGAAGTGAGATACCATTGAAACAAACACTGAGATACGTGAGGGAAGCTTTGGAATTGAATGATGGAGGATTCAGAAGTTCTAAGGTGTGTGCTCAGAAGAGCTAAGTGGCTATGGGATCTATTTGCTGTAACAATTATTTTTTATAAGCTTCTTTATTTGTTCACTTTACATCTCGATTGTAGCCCCCTCCTCCTCTCCTTTTGGTCCCACCCTCTTTCCCCTGTCCCCCTTCTCCTCCTCAGAGTAGGGGAGCCGCATCCCCCTACCAACCCACCCCAGCACATCTAGTCACATCAGGACTGAGCGTATCTTTTTCCACTGAGGCCAGGCAAAGCAGGCCCGCCAGGGGGAAGTGATTCAAAAGTAGGCAGCAGAGTCCATGTCAGAGACAGCCCCTGCTCCACTTGCTAGAGGACCCACATGAAGCCTAAGCTGCCCGTTGGCTACATATGCATAGGGGGCCTAGGTCCAGTCCATGCATGGTTCTTGGTTGTTGCTGCATTCTCCGTAAGACCCCATGGACCCACGTTAGTTGATGCTGTTGGTCTTTTTATGGAGTCCTTCTATCTCTCCCCCAACTTTTCCACCAGGATCCTTGTGCGTGGTTCTACTTAAAGTTTGGCTGAGGGTCTCAGCATTTGTTTTGATCCACTGCTGGGTTGAGCCTCTCAGAGGCCAGCTATGTAATAAGATTGTTCAAAGGTGATTCTAGAATGTTAGGAAAGAAGAGTGTTGTAGAGCAGGCGCTTGATGTCTCAGATAACATGTGTTATATTGAACAAGGTTTAGTAGAAATGTGAGCGTTAATACGTTATTCTATTAAGGACTCGGCAGGAACAAATAACTGGTATTGGAAACCAGAGGAAATAGGATCCTTACTCATAAGATGGCAAAAATGCAGCCTGACTGTGCCTTAGTGTTTTGTCAAGGATAGAACCTGCAAAAAGACGAGGCCAGACATTGAAGGGAAGAGATTCCTCAGCAGACTACTCAAAGATGCTCCTTGATGCTTTCCCTTGTTGCTTATAATAAAATATGTGGAGGGATAACTTGAAGAAATTAAGAGAAAAGGAAGCAGTACTTAAAGAGTTAAAAAAATCCTTAGCCTACTCATAGTGCAACAAATGAGAGAGGGTGCTGCTGAACAACCGCTTAAAGAAGCTGTGTGGTATAAACCACGAATTTAATCAGCCACCAGAGAAGGAGGAAGAGAGAAGGAGCACACCAGTAGATACTTCTGTCTTAGCAAAAGGAGACAGGACAATGAAAGAGTTACTCCACTAACAACATGCATTCACCATCAATAAAGGGACAGCATGACCCTGGAGAGTGTCAGGAGAGATAGTTCAAGGTTGCTGTGGGCTGAGGAGGCCCCCCCAGAGCCTTGATATTTCTCAGCTCCAAGGTCTAATTGGATTTGCCTTACTAGGTTTTAGCTTGTCACGACATCAACACCTTCCTTTTTTGATGTCTCCCTTTTGATGCTAGAATCCCTCTTTTAGGCTCTCCGACACTGTGTCTCAGGATGTACACACTTAGTTTGAGCCACAGGTTCAGAGCTGGGGAATCTCCTGAAAGTCCTATCATAGCTAATTGTCTCTCCACATGAGTAGATGATGCTGAGGTGAGGCTTTCGTTTTAGACTTTGGGGTAGACATTGACAGGACTTAACAGTTCAGATTAAATAGCTTTCCAAATCTATTGTTAGTGTATAAAAAGACCACCTTGATTGTCTCAGGAACTGATTTAATTTTTCTACCCCTTTTTATTGATTTCAAAATATCAACCTAACCAATTAGAGACAGCCTCAATTAGTTCCTCTCTCCCCTCCCCTCTCTTCTGTCTCTGGATTCTTCCCAAGACATAAGGAACTGAGGTTTGGTTTCCCTTCTTGCTTCCCCAGCAGACCTCCTCTGTTTATGGTCGTCCTTCTGCCTCTGGGAGGGTCCGGGACAGCCTAGGTCCTTGCCGATCCCTTCTAGGCAGGATGTGTTAGTATTTCTATCTTGTTAAGTCAGGTTGGCTTGGCCATTTGTACAAGCCTAAGAACACAGTTAAAACATAACTTGCATCTCTAGTGAGTGAGCCTCAGGAAGGAAGGTGGACCCCAATCCCACTCCTCTACACTGATGCTGGGGTTCCTGATACCCTTAGTAGGAGTATCAAGAGGAGAAGAAAGAAGGACAAGAACTGTCCCATGTGGCTGGCATGGCTGTGAGCTGGAACAGAAAGCAGGCATAAAAACCCAGGTGACTTCTGGGATATCACTGGTTTCTTATGAGACAGCCATACTCTGGAGGTAAACACAGGTGGTCCTTCCCCTAGAACTGGTACCATGTGTCTTTTCTTTCCTCCTCTTGATATTGTCTGCTTTCATGTCCCCTTTTAGGCAGGATTTATACCCCACCATCACAGGCTAGTAAACAGAAACATGGTCTATTGGTCTATAGGGATTAGACAGCTCTGACCGACTGGCTAAGCAGTTCTTTCTACCTGAGGCTTGTTGCCTGACAGGAGCCCCCAAAGCCTTTTCCTCTTATATTTCTAGGTAGAGAAAGAACAGCAGCCTTTAGTGCCACACGGACCCTAGAAGGCACAGTAGTCACACAGAGTCCTTCTGAAGCACTTCTGGCTGGACACAAAGGGAGAAGAAAACCTACTCTCTTGTGGCATGGACATAGAGCATGCCCCACTCCCGAACCTTTACGCAGTTACACCCTGTACCATCACTCTGACTCATTGTGGAGTGTAGGAATAGTTGTCATCAGTCGTCTTGATGTCTCAGCTGAAATGCACATGGAATGAATTCACTTTGGCATTCTTTATAATGTCAGTAGGAAAAGGTGCCATGTGCATTTCTTTTTAACACTTAAGAGTATACTGTGGGAAATTTACTTTTAAACAATCTCTAATTTTTACTAGGTAACAGGTCTTTTGTTGATGACAGCCACAAATACAAGATAAAGTATTTTACTATTTATTTTTGAGAAAGGGTTTTATTATGTAAATTTGTCTGGCTAGAATTTACCACATAGACCAAACTGGCCTTGAATTTACAGGGACCCACCTGCCTCTGCCTCTCAAGTGCTCAGATTAAAGGTGTGCACTACCACACCCAGCAAGATTTAGTATTACAAAAATGATTGATGAGCTAGCAGGAAATTAAGTAACACTCAGTGATCAAAAATTAAGGAAAGCTAAGAACCCATAAATAACATTATTAAATGAAAATTTTAATAGATATACTTCATATAGAAGAGAGAAAATTCCAGATGGAGTATTTTGAGATGTAATAGGAACAAGAAGCAAGAAAGTTGTGACTATAGGGTAAATCAATCATTGACTAAAATGATATACAGTAAAAATAAAAGAGAAATGAAATCAAATATAATGGCGCAGAATTAAAAAGGATGCTTTGAGTTAGTTCTAGGGTTCCTGTATTATCTTTGAAGGTTATCTTTTTTGTTTTTCAGGACAAGGTTTTGCTGTCCAGCTTTAGTTGTCTTGAAATTAATTCTGTAGACTAGGCTGGCCTTGAGCTTCACCTGCCTCTGCCTCCTTCGTGATGGGATTAAAGGCATGTACCACCTCCACTGGGCTAGTAATCTTGTTTTTTTTTTTTAAATTTATTATTATTATTATTATTTTTAATAGTTATCTTGTTTTAAGACAGAAATGTGACTTAATTTTCAAAAGTAAAAACAGAGTAAGAAAATATAATTAAAGAAAGAGACAAGAAAATAGGAAAGACTCAAATGGATACAATAAATAGATATGTGACTTTTGATATGCTGTTTACAAAGTACACATTTATAGTCTAATGGTTTAGAAAGAAAGAACAAAAAGATGGAAAGATATACTGAAGAAACCCTAACAGAGAGAAGACTTATGTGAATAAACGTCCAAATTTTTCTTTGAAGTTAAAAAGCACTGGGGAAAGGAAGAGAATGAGTCACTACATAATTATTCAATGATTCCTTTCATCAAACGAATAAAATAATTTAAAATTTCTGCGTTTCTAATAACTTTGAAATCTATAAAGGAAACATTGGCAGAATTATAAGAAAATACATAAATTTATCATCAGAAAAATATTTAAATATTTTGTAAAGTAAACAAATAGAAGGGTAAAAGTTATAAAAGAGGTAAACAAGACGAAATAAGGTCAATCTAATGAGCAAACACAAAGCACCAAACTCTTAGAGAGCTCCAGTGTTCTCAAGCCTGCATGTAGATTGTAAAATGTTGAAATCACATGGTCAATAAATCAAATCTAAACAAAAGACAAAAGTCATAAAAAACTTATAGTGAGCCCCCCAGTTGAAAATTAGCTGAAATCACTAATAAAAGATATTCTGAAACCTCTTTTATTTGGAATAACTTTTAGGCCAATAAAGAAAATATGATGAAATATAGAAATATTTACAAATCAGAATATGTTAGGTGTAGCCAAATCAATATAACTATAACCTGCCTGTTATAACTATAAATATAACATATATTAAGAAAGGTTGACTATCAATGAGCTAAGCAATGAATTAAATTGTTTTGATAAAGAATAATAAAAGAGAATCAAATAGAAATGACAAAAAAAAGATATTGATGAAATAGAAAAGCATTAAGTAGAGTTCTTTTAAATAATCAACTTTACAAAGTCTGGTGGGTAATCAAGAAAAAGTGTGAGCTATCTTAAGAATATAAAAAGAAGACAATTATAGATGCTGTAGAGATTTTTAAAAATCACTTAAGGCTATTACAAACAAATTAGTGCTAATATGTTTGATATTTGAAAGCAAGGCAATAAATTCCTTGAAACAAATCTTGTTAAAACTTGACCCAGAAGAAGTAAAAAATTCACACAGTCATATGACTATTGAAGAAGCTAAATCAGACGCTAAAGAGCTGAGCCAGTAGTTAAGAGCACGTGCTGTTCTTTCTGAGCACCCGAATTTGATTTTCAGCACTCATGTCAGATGTCAGCCTGTAACTCCAGCTTCAGGAGATCCAATGCCTCTGGCTTCTCTGAGCACCTGTGCATACATACACATCCCCCCACAGACACAGACAGACAGACAGACAGACAGACAGACAGAGACAGACAGAGACAGACAGACACACGCGCGCACACATGCTAGTAAAATAAATCTTAAGAAAGAAATTGAATCAGTAGTTAAAATATGCCCACAGAGGGAATCTAAGCCTAGGTAACTTAAAAGCAATTTTTACGAACTGTAAATTAAAAAAAAAAAAAAGAAGAAGATTCTATTCTGTACTGAGTCTGCAGAGTGTGGGCCCAGGCCTTCACTGGGTGGTGGAAGTGTAAGATCTAGGGACCAGGAGGAAAGAAAAGGGACGAGGGATGGCTGAGCCTGCAAAGAGTCTGTGTACCTAAGAGTGGATATGCACGTGTCTCTCTGAGGAGCATTTTCCTCACCACCACCATCATGACTGTCTTCACACTAGAGAGACCTGGGAAGTTACAGATAATCGGGGCAGAGGGGTTGACAATAGTGGCTGTGGAAACTAAGACAAGACAACTCTCAACGAGGCTGGATCATAGTACAGGCAGGGATGAGGCATAAGGCAAGATTTCCTGGCTTGTGGAAATATCTTCTCTGCAAACCTGGAAATTATTACCTGCATACCTTGATTTCATTCAGCTATTTTTATTTTTAAATTTGAACTTTTAATTGGAGTATAATATTTGTGCTTTGTTGATGGAGAAAAATACATATCATACTTTCACTGAAAGATATATAATGATCAAGCCAGAGTAATTAGCATTTGCTATTTCTGTCATTGGAAATAATACACTACATGTATTAATAATTTTGAAGCATTATTACATTTCTGAATTGAATCCTATTTGGTTGTTTTCTCTTTTTGAGATTTATTTTATGTACATGACTGTTTTGCCTCTGTATATGTCTGCAGAGGCCAGAAGAGATCTTTAGATCCTCTGGAACTTGAGTTACAGCTGGTTGTGAACCATCACCTGAGTGCTGGGAACTGAACCCAGGTCTTCTGGAAGAGAAGCCACTGAGCTCTCACTACAGTCTAAAGAGCCACTTCCTGCCTCCAAGTCTATATTTGTAGCCATTATCCACCCTCTGTGTTTCTCTTTACACTATCCTTTCCATCCTCTGAATGACCTCTGTTTTGCCTACTTCTGGGTGACCAACATTTTTAGCCTCCACAAATAAAGGAGGACATGTGGTAAATTCAATGCCTGGCTTCTTTCATTTACCATAATGGCACCCAGTTACACCTTTTCCTATAAATAACAGCATTTCATGTTTTTTTTTTTAAGTGGGTAGAGAGCATTCCATAATGTTTATTCATCACATTTCCATACCCATTCATTCATAAGTGAGCATCTAGGCTGATTCCATATCTTGATTATTATGAATGGTGTTAGAGTTAATACAGGTGTCTTTTTGATGAGTACATTTTCTTTGGCTATTCACTCAGGAGTGAGTTGTAAGATTATATAATATTTCTTATTTAGTTTTTAAATTACATTTTAAATTTATATTTTATATTACATATTCTCACACACACACCCCCGTGGTATGTGAGTGTGTGTGTCTGTGTGTGGCAGGGCGTTCTTCTAACATATGTACTGTGTGTACCATTTAGGTTCTGGAGAAAATTCAGATTGTTAGGTTTGGCAGCAAGAACTGTGACCTATTGAGAAATCTTGACATTTCCCATTTTTTTCCTATGCTAAAATCTTGAAGTATTTCCCCTGTTTTCTTTTTTCTAGTTTCATGATTTGGGGACTTAACATCTGGTTTTAGGCCAGGTCTGAGCTGATGTTTGTAGATGATGAAGAATAGGAATCAAGTCAATCTTAGGAAGATGGGATTCCTGGAGGATTCAGGTGCAACCCTGAGAGTCCTTGAGTGGCATGAGTCAGCAGCCTGTTTCTTGGTTTAGACCATTGCAGAAGGAATTGTTTTGGCAGTAGACATACAATGCTAAGGGATATAAACTCAGGACCCAAGAGGCAAGTGCCAGTTGCTGATCATGTCAACTTCTGTTTCTGGAAAAGGTGGTGCTCAGGGGCAGGGGGTAGGCTGTGGAAGCTATATTCCTATAACCCAAAGGAGGGGCATTCTCAGAGATGCCCTGGCCTAAGGCAAGTACCATAACTCCTCCATCTTGAGGGAATTGTCTGGGTGTGCTTGAGAACCTGTCCCTTATGCAGAACACTGTAGGTGCTAGGTTTTGTTTTTTTTTTTTTTTAAACTCTTTTATTTACACTTCTTTTATTTTTTTCTCCCTACTCTACCTCAACTCCTTCCAACACCCCAACACCAGGTAAGAGAGAGAAAGGGTGAGTGGGAGAGAGGTCACAGTTCTCTTAGCTGCTTCTTGCTGGTTAGGGTCGTTGCATTCCTTGGAGCAAGTCCAATCCTCGTTTCAGGCGATCTTCATCTTCTTGTCTCACAACAGCAATTAGAAGAAGCAAGGGTGAAGCAGGAGCAGCATGGTTCTTTCTCGGATCTCCACTGGGCTCTGGCATTTATTATTTCTCCACAGACCTCAGATTCAAACTATCTTCAGCTGGCAAAGAGCTCCTCTCAGAACCCGCATGAGGCAAATAGTCTGCTGCTGTCGGACTGTCTGGATCAGCCCCACATCCCACACCTGGGACCAAAACAACATGTTTATACCCAAATAGAACACTGCTTGGGACAAGATGCTGCCCCCTCCCCACAGTGCATTGCAAGTTGGCCTAGTTGGGCTGATGAAGCTACAGTTTTCTATGCTAGGATGGTGGATTATCTGTGGGTCCTTGAGATAGTTAAATGCAGGGGTCTGTCTCTGAAAGAGTCTGTTCTCAAGATGGCATGTCACTAAAGCAGCCTAGGTTCCAAGGTTGGGAAGACAGGGGCAGTCCATGAAGCCAGATTATGGCCTATGTCTGATCTGGAATATATGGCAATTGTGAGCTCTGTATAGCCAATGTTACTGGTATCCAGGGTATTTCAGTCAACAGGGACTCTGTTCACTCTCTCCTTCCCAGGGAGTGGGGTCATGACCATGTGCTTCTTTCCATTCTCATTGCCACCTACAAGTTTTCTGTCTCTGAAAGGCTCACACCTCCCAGCCATTCTCCTGGAAATGCAGATGTCGATGTGAGGTTCTGGTTCTTCCTTATGATTAAGGTGTACACTTAGGCCCCTCTTTATAGCCATCTTGGGATTGCTTCCTCCAGATTTTAACTCAAAGGCCATTCCCTCAGATGGTTTACCTGACCACATTTTTGACATCACCCCCCATCCTCAAGCCCCAGTAGAATTTCTCTGGCTCCCTGCTCAGTGTTTCTCCTTATGATTGGCTTGCATACGCTATCTCAGTCTCTGCTGTATAAAGTCAGGGATAGGTAATGACAGATGCTGAAGAGGAAGGCAGCAACAGGGAGCAACGGGTATATCTTTTGCAAGGACCTATGTATTTGACATTAAGATACCAGGGCGTTTCACTAAAGTCAATCTGTTTCTATTGATCTCAATCATAGCAAAACCCTGATAGGAGCTAGTTACCTATAATGATGTATAATCTATTTATGTGAAGAAGCTGAGGATTCAGATGATTGTCAGGCAGGTAGGCCAGTTCCATGCTGCTGTTATGTATGGGTTTGCTGACAAGTTACTATAGATGTATGAATGTTTGTGGTGTGTGTGTTGCTGAGAATTGAACTTATGGATATCCACGTGCTATACTTCTGAGCTTTCATCCTCCTATCAGCTCATTGTTTACAAGTGGATTATACACTCTTTCTGACCTCTGAGTGGGGCACCCAGTCTGAGCTGTCAGGACAGTACTTAGCTGTGGGCTGTGGGAATTTAGTGAGTCTCAGAGGGTGCCTTACTCAAGCTGATATTCACACCTGAGTATCATGGATTTATTTAGTACATCTTTGACTTTAAAATATTTTATTTTAAAAGTTTTTTGTTTTGTTTTACAAAATGCTTCTTGAGCCCTCACCAACACTGGAGAACCATCTCTTGCTCTTGTTTGCTTAAACATTTCTTGATAAACTTCCTAAGAATATCCAGTTTTGCTACACTGGTGGCTTTAACTCAGGAAATTGGGCATTGTGCCCAAATCATGGTCTTCCTTCCCAAAAGAGCGAGTTTGGGTTTCATCTTCTGTAATGACAGGTGTTTGAAGGCAAGGCTGGTGTTTCTTCTTTAAAAGATGTGTGTGGCTGTAGTTACCATAGAGCTGTGGGAAGAGGTGAGCACCCTCAGCAAGTAGTTAGGAAGAGATGGGGACATGGCTGCCTTTTGACCAGTCCTCACTGGCTCGGAGGAAGTGCATTTTTCATGCTTCTGTATGAGCTGTTTGGAAGTGTGAAATCTTCAATGTATTTTGAAAAACTTGGATCTTAAATATCAAAGGCAGCAAGTTGCTGTAATATACAACTTGGACTGTGATCCGGTTTTTCAATGCCATGTTTGGGTGTTGATTCATATTCCTATGTTGTTTCTTGTCTGAGGGACTGAGCAGTGAAAAGATATTTTTAAATAATAAGTAGTTAGAGCATAGCATGACCTTAGCACAGGACTTGGACAATGTGTCATCCTAAGTCTGTCCACTCGATTTCCGCCCTGCTGTTTACTTGGGCCTCTGTTCACAGTGGACTGTGGTGCTGTAGACTGAGTCTTGATGGAGGCCTGTTCTTCCCAGCTGTTGTTCTGGGACTCTAAGGCCGGTTTGCTTACTCAGATTCCAGTCAAGCCTCTTTCTTGCTCAGGGAATGCATAAGAGATTACAACTGTCCAGGAGCATAGTCTAGCTTGGTGCCAGGAGAGCCTGGGTGAGTCCTGAGTGGTGGGGTCTCCCCTAACCCTTCCTCTTCTTTCTCTCCCTTTTTGCTTTTTCTTTCCTATTCTTTTTCGTACCCTTCTGTCCTGCTCTGCCTGGGACCGACATCTCTATCTATTGACAATCTAAAATAAACTTTACTTAGCCTTGTAAACACTCAGGAAACTTTAGCCAAAATTCTGGAACATCTCTGCTCCAGTTGGCTTGGTTAGCCCTGGCTTGCTCAGGCTTCGTTTCTGACCACAGCAGGTCCAGGGAGAAAGTAACTATAAGAAAGGCCGGCCCACTGGTTAGACACATTAACCTGAGTGGGAACTGGCATCACGGGGCTGAGGGAAAGGCATTTTCAGGCAGTACAGCACCACCCAGGAGCAGCGATGGTTCAGGCTTCTTGTTCCTCCTCAGCAGAGAACATCTGCCTGAACTGGCCCCCAGCAGTCAGTTCAGAATTTGTGTGCCTAGCACCCACAGATGGGGTCCTACTTCTAGGAAGTTGGGTGTTCAGGGTAGCCTGCACTCCTTGCATTGCTGTGTGTAGCAATTTCAGCTGTCTCCATGGTAACTCTTCAAATTCTTGCTGTTCCAAATAAACTACTTCAGGGTTGCAGGAAATAAGAGAAGTGAAAGATTCGTTGGTTCCAGTTTATTGTGACCAACTGGGGACTCCTCGAAAAGTGACTCTTAAAAGTGACTGAGTTTCCTGGCGAAGAATCCTACCGCTCTGCCTGCACCTAAAGTTGTGAGGGAAGGACTGGGCTGCCAGGAAACCGTGGATTTAGGTCGAGGTGGGCACAGGAATCCAGCTAACTTCCGAGTGAGCAGCCCCAGCAGGTCCCTCTTCTTGTCAGTGGCCTCAGCAGAGCTGATAGAAACTTGTAGTGGTTGATACCTTGGAGAGTTAAGTTTCCTGTTCACTGCTCTAGAAGCCGGCTGGGGAGGGGAAGGCCCAGGATCGGGGTGAGGGTGGGTGGGGGACATAAAGAAAGTCGGGTGGGTTCACCGCACTCCTTTGTTGGCCCTTACACATTTGCCCTCTAGCTCCGCTTTGTGGGCCCCCAGTGGCCTACACAACTCTTAACTGACATCGCAGGCTGGAGTTACAGGACACCACCTAGAGGTGCAACAATCCAACCCCCTCCCATCTCGGTCCCACCCCAGGCTCCGGCCACACCTCTATCCCTTTCCATCGGGTCGAGGCCCCCAACCAATCTACCCCCGCGCCTACCGGGTGGGGCCCCTTTCGCTCGCACGCGATCGCAGCCATCGCGTGACGCCTGTGGCCGCAGGAGGAAGCCGGAGGCGCCAGGCACGCGATGGGGGTGGCGGAGTCCCAGGAGCTCAGCCTAGGCTGGACCTAGCCGCGCTCAGAGGCGGAGCTGTGTTTAAGGGCTTGGAGCAGGGAGATGCTGTGGATTTGCTCCAAATCTGGGTTGTGCTCAAGTGGTTTAGTTTCCCTCAAACCTCCACCTCAGTGGCTGAGGCGTACTGACCCCTCAGCTATCCTAGCTTAAGTCCTCTGGAAACCCTGTGCGATCTCTGCGGTGCTGGGAACATTGCTCCTCCGCCATCCGGAAGCCATCCGCTGGGAATCCACCCGGCTAGTGCCTTGGTTTCTAGGGGGCCCACACAGGCAGAATCTTTTGCTGTCCTGTTCTCCTCCTCACCCACCCCTCATCCCCAAGCAGGAGGACAGCAGCTCATTTCACGCTTGCAGTTTCCAAGGCACTTTGTGCAGAGGTATGGGATGCCCTGCAAGGGCTCTAGCGCCTCCGCGTGGCTGCTAGTCTCTCAGTTCCCTATCTTCACAGGGGAAGCAGAGCAGATCCCTAAGAGGGAACGGATAAACTGGACCCCTCTGAGGCCGCTCAATGCTTTCTGTGAAGGAGGCCCAGACTGGGGAGATAACTGGTGAAGGAGGCCTGGTGGGGAGGCGTCAAGGAGTCTGGCTCCGCCCCTTGGTTGCGTTTCTCAACCTGTGGTTAGTGACCTCTCATCTGGCAAACCTCTATACCCCTAAAAATTTACATTATGATTCATAATAGCAGCAAACTTACAGTTATGAGGTAGCAACAAAGATTATTTTTATGGTTGGGGGACCACCACGACATGAGGAACTGTACTGAAGGGTTGCAGCGTTAGGACAGCTGAGCACCGCTGCCCTAGAGGGTTAGGGTTAGGGTTAGGGTTAGGGTTCGGGTTCGGGTTAGGGTTAGGGTTAGGGTTAGGTGCTCAAATTTCCCAGGAAGGGTCTGAGCTCTGACTAGCAAAATGGTACCTCTTCACTTACTGCCCGTGAAAGCAAAACCCAGTCTCACTAGTTGGGTGAGACAAGGGTGAGAAATGGTGGCTTTTGAGAAAGGAAGAGAAAGAGACCAGGTACCAAATGTCATGTCACTGCCCTTGGGGTCAGAGCCCCCTGGGCTCCCCTGTGGAGGGTGGCCTGTTGCACAGGGCCCTTTATCCTTGCAAAAACGCCTGCGTGTGGGCAGGACTGTCTGAAGATTCCATGTACTTCCTGAGCAATGGAGCTGCAAGCCAGCAGAAACAACAGCTTTGGGTGAACCTAGAAAGGCTAACTCTGAGGGCCAAGTGTGGATCTGTCCGAGGGTGGGGCAGGGTGTTAAACATTATCTGGATCCCAGAGTTGTAGAGTTGCCTGGGAGCCTGAAAACTATCACGTTCCAAGGATGCCTCAAAGCTCTGGAGATGCCGGGAGCTCCAGAAAAGGGGGAGTTCAGTTTCGTGGGACCAGCTGACGGTAGACTGGCAGGAACCACTCAGAAAGGGAGGTGTGGAGTCACAATAAGGTTCAGATCCTAGACAAGGATTTGCCAAACACTCCTGGGCATCAGGGATTGCCAAGGGCAAGCGACATGACACAAAAATAATGGAACTTTGATTCAAATATTACTTTTATTTCTGAAGAATAAGCTCAGCTCAGCAAACCCATTCTTTTCAGCATGAGGTGAACTGTCAACAGGCAATGAGAGTACTTTTAAGAATGCTATGATCGTCAGGTGATGGCGGCACATGCCACCCTTTAATCCCAGCAATTGAGAGGCAGATCTCTGAGAGTTCGAGGTCAGCCTGGTCTACAGAGCAAGTTCCAGGACAGCCACGGCTACACAGAGAAACCCTGCCTCAAACAACCATAAAACAAACAAACAAAAGTGCCGTGGTCCTCAACAATGGGACTTTTTGTCTGGGCTGGGCTTGGGTCTCCTGGATAGTAAAGGTGGGGTCAGCTTGCCACAGACTAGAATTCAGCTTAGTAAGAGAACCTTGAGCTTTGCATCCCAAAGCCATCAAAACAGACTTCAATAGGAGTACCAGTGAGGTGGGTATCTTCATAGGCTTAGGAGGTTTTTTGTTTTTGGTGAGCATCCTCAGGGGATTTCGTTTACTTCCAGATGAGGGCGTTTGGCCTGCTCCTTTCAGGGAAGATGATAATATGGGAGATGGGTGGACTCAGGGCCTTTGGCTTGGCTGGAAGCAGATGACGGGCTTCCTTTCAAAGGATAACCACCCATGAGCACTGTTGGGATCCACTGGTATTGGATCCTTGTTCCTGGAGGAAACCTGGTAGGAAGCCATGTTTTGCCTCAAGACTGGGTATATGGGAGAATCAAGAGCAGTTTTCAAGATGAGGCAGGGTAGTACATGAGTTTGGGCACATTTCTACCGTAGGTCACTCCTCTATGCTGGCCTGGGACTTCAACTGGCTCCTCCTGCCAATCATACAATTTTCTAGGACATCATGACAACCCTGAATATTCCACAGAGAACACAGCCCAAGTAGGACATATAGCAGGAACAAGGGGGTAAAAGTCAGGGAAACACAAGAAACGTGACTTGAGAGCCACTGCCAGGCCTGGGCTCTGCTTATCTGTTCGCTCTTCCCTCACAGCCTTGAGAGAGACATGTGTCTGGCCAGCTCCATCCCTGTCAGCAGAAGACCATCCACACAGAGAGTGCCCTGTGCAGGAAGGACGGTTGTTGCTGGAGGTAAGCGCACATGTCACTGCAACCCCACACAGTCATGCTGTTTGTTTGTTTGTTTGGTGTGTATGTTTCCTGAGAAGAGGCTGAAAGACACCAAAATGTCTCATGACATTTTCACATCTGAGGTGAACCCCAAGATTCTTTGGTGCCAGGATTTCTTTGAGATGTTCAGGCTTGGTCTCTGACATCCCAGAAGATGATCACAACTGAACAGTCTGTGAGGGCTGAGGCCTGGAACAAGAAGAGCGGAATTAGTAGGAATATGACGTAGGGCAGGGTTGTATTCCTTTGTCCCCATCATCGCCGGGCCCGGCCCTGGGTGAGCATCTTTTGGCTGTATAGATGGTAGGCCCTGGTATTTCCCCACTTTTCACTACTGAATGGCTGCAGGAAAGGGCTAGCTCTCCGTTCCTCATCAGTCAGATTTGAGACACCATCTCTGTCTGCGCCTTCTGTAAAAGAGAGACTGGAAATATTGAGGACTCATAGAGGGCACAGAACCTTTCAGGGTGAAGCCACACCCTCTTACCTCTTAAAATTTCAACCACATGCACATGTACAGGAAGAAGAGAATAATGGATAGCCAGGTGCCTGGTTCCATCCTCAGAAGGTTGGCTTGGACTTACCTGCCTTCCCAGTGGGTGTCTGCATCCTGCCTAATGGCTGAGATGGCCTTTTTGTTGGCTTTCCTTGCCTTTTATGCTCTTCTAACTCCACCCTTCTTAGCCAGTCCATGTGAACTATAGTTGAAGAACAGTCCTCTGGGTCTACCTTAGCCACGAGCAACTTTGAGACATGGTATACTCTGCATTTCCCACAGCATCCAGTAGTTCTGGGAGCACCAGGGGTGCCTAAGGGGGGGGGGGCTGGGGCTTGAGTGAGACAGCATCTCTGAGTTCTGTTAACTCTGATAAAGAGTTTAGATTTGATGAATTTATAAATTCTACCCTTAAAAGAGTACCCAGGATGGGCTGAAGCAATGGCTCAGAGGTTAGAGCACTGGCTGTTCTTCTAGAGGACCCTGGTTCAATTCTGAGAACCCACATGGCAGCTCACAACTGTCTGTACCTCTAGTTCCAGGAGGTGTGACATCCTCACACGGACATACGTATAAGCGAAACACCAATGCACATAAAAATGAATCATAAAAAATTTAGAAAAAATACACAGGAGTTGCATACTCTAAGGAGCCCACACATAGAAGCAGTTATGCTGGCTCAGAATAGCCTGAGATCTGGTTTCAGCAATTTGTGGCTCAGGGTGGGTGGGCCCCAATAGAACTGAAATCTCTCTTTGGGGAACACTATCCTTTAGTTGAAGAAATATGTACAACTTTGTCACTTACCATTAAGTGCTAGAAACCACATTCTTAAGTACTATTACTTTTTTTTTAATATTGCTTTCTATTACTGCTAGTAAAAGTGGAGCTTTAATGCACTTTAATGTGCATCCTGGTTTGAATTTTATTCTTAGAAAAAGATGGCTGGCATCCCCCCTTAAATATCAAAATTAAGATTTATTAAAAAAACCAAGACTCAAACATCCCCCTTCAACTTTTGTACTTAATTGTAATACACAGACTGTATGTATAGCATCCAGGACACTTAGGTTGTCTGACCCAAGTCCTAACCAGAGTACCCGTTCCTCTACACCTCCTGTCTTACCTTCCATCTGCACTTCCCTCTGCAAACCTCCCTTTGAGGCTCCACACCTTTACCCAAATCCCACTCCAAACCCTGACACCTCATCACCTGCCTCTACTCCTCCCCCAGCACCTCCAAATCCCCTCTATGTCTTCAGACCATGCTTTGTCTGGAACTAGATATGATATGTGTGTGTGTGTGTGTGTGTCTTTCTTTCATTTCCAGGGCAAAAAATTTAAACTACAAGGCTAAAGTTGGTTTCAGAGGGTTCCCACTGCTTCATGTCCTGGGGTTTGCCCTGGTTTTATCTTTCTCACTTGAAGTCATTTTGGTGAGTGTGTGCTGGAATCTCATGGTTTGAACTCTCGATGAAGGGTGCTAAGCATCTCTTTTCTGTGCCTGTGTATCATATTTACTAAACTTTTTGAGTTCTTTGCACATACACAGCCACAGTTTTTGCCTTCTTACTATTTAGTCTAGATTCGTTACACGTTCTGGACACATGTCCTTTGTCACATGTGAAATTTATGAAAGTTCTCTCCTAGTCTGTGGCTTGTTTTTTTATTTTATTTTATTTTTTTATTCTCTTGACAGGGTGATGTACAGAGTGGAAGTGCTTGATTTTTAATAAAGTTGTTTATCAATTTTTCTTTCTTTCTTTCTTTCTTTTTTTTTTTTTTTTTGGTCAAGATTTTGGTGTCGGGGCTGGAGAGATGGCTCAGAGATTAAGAACACTGGTTGTTCTTCCCAAGGTCCTGAGTTCAATTCTCAGCAACCACCTGATGGCTCACAACCATCTATAATGAGATCTGATGTCCTCTTGCAGCCTGCACATGCAGGCGGAATACTACATAAATAAATAAGTAAATCTTAAAAGCCGCATAAAAGAGATTTTGGTGTTACATGTAGAAACTCTTTATCCTAAGGTCACAAATATTTGCCTTTTATAGTTCCTCCAAGGTTTTAAATTATTTTTACATTTATTTATGCATGGTGTGTCTGTGTGTGTATGTTTGTGCGTGTGTGTGTGTGTGTGTGTGTGTGTGTGTGTGTGCCAGGGCATGCTTGGGGAAGTGAAATGACAACTTGAGGGAGTCCATTTTTTCTTCTACCATGTGAATCCTAGGTATCAAACTCAGGTTGCCAAGTTTGGTGGCAAACACGTTTACCTACTAAGCCATCTTACTGATCCATTCTTCAAGGTTTTGTAAGTTTTTCATCCTGAATTCTCCAAATTTTGCCTGGCATATCCACACTACCACACTTCCTAACTCCAGCAGAAGTAAAACTGTTCTGGATACCAGATGATAGGAATCTTCCAATTGCATTTTCTTTCAAAACTGTATTGCCAGGGTTGGAAAACTGGCTCAGTGGTTAAGAGCACTGAGTGTTCTTCCAAGATCCTGAGTTCAATTCCCAGCACTCATTTGGCAGCTAACAATCATCTATAATCTATAGTTTTGTGGGATCCAATGCCCTCTTCTGATGTGCAGACATACATGCAGACAAAACTCCCATATACATAAAATGCATAAATAAATCTTTTACAAAATTATCTTGCCTATTTCAGTTTCTTTCCACGTATATTTTAGAATGATCTTATTAATGTCTATAAAAATTCCCACAAGGAGAGCAATAGAATAAAAAATCTGGGCCCATTTGGTCTTTTCTAAGACTGATACTCCAACCAAGGACCACACATGGCGATAACCTAGAACCCCTGCACAGATGTAGCCCATGGCAGCTCAGTCTCCAAGTGGATATCCTAGTAAGGGGAACAGAGGCTGTCTCTATATGAACTCAGGGGCTGGCTCTTTGATCACCTCCCCCTGAAGGAAGCAGCCCTACTAGCCCACAGAGGAAGACAATGCAGACAGTCCTGATGAGACTTGATAGGCTAGGGTCAGAGGGAAGGGGAGGAGATCCTCCCCTATCAGTGGACTGGGGAAGGGACATGGGAGGAGAAGAGGAAGGAGGGCAGGGTTGGGAGGAGCTACAGCTGGGATACAAAGTGAATAAATTGTAATAAATGAAAAAATTCAAAAATTCCCACTATGGGCTGGAAAGACGCCCCAGTGATTAAGAGCACTTGCTTCATTGCAGAGGATGTGTTTTTCTCAGCGTGCACATGGCATCTTAAAACCATTGAAGTTACAGGGGATAGGTTCCATGTTCTGGGCTTCTGTGGGTCCTTCTTGCACTCAATACACACATACTCAGGCAAATACTTGTACACATCAAATAAAAATAAAAAACCTTTAAAAGTTTTTCCATTAGGCTTTTGATGGCAATTATTTTTTCTTTCCTTTTCTTTTTTTTATTTGTTACAATTATACACTTTGTATCCCAGCTGTAGTCCCCTCCCTCACCGCCTCCAAATCCTGCCCTCCCTCCCTCTTCTCCTCCCCTGGCTGGGGAAGGTTAATACATGGTAGGGGGCTCCATTTTTCTGGTGGTAAAAGGGAGAGGAGAAGGGCGAAGGGGGAAGGAGGAATATGGGGGGGCAACTTGGAGTTAGGGAGGGAGGGGCACCATCAAAATTTAAAGTAAATAAACTAATAGAATTTTGTTAATTTTAAATTTATTAATTACAGTTTATTCACTTTGTATCCCAGCTGTGGCTCCCTCCCTCTTCCCCTCCCAATCCTACCCTTCCTCCCTCCTCTTCTCCTATGTCCCTCCCCAGTCCACTGATAGGGGAGGTCCTCCTCCCCTTCTATATGACCTAGCCTATCAGGTCTCATCAGGACTGGCTGCATTGTCTTCCTCTGTGGCCTGGTAAGGCTGCTCCTCCCTCAGGGGGAGGTGATCAGAGAGCCAGTCACTGAGTTCATATCAGAGACAGTCCTGTTTCCCTTACTAGGGAGCCCATTTGGAGACTGAGCTGCCATGGGCTACATCTGTGCAGGGGTTCTAGGTTATCTCCACGCACAGTCCTTGGTTGAAGTATCAGTGCCCGGTTTTTTTGATTCTGTTGCTCTCCTTGTGGAACTCCTGTCCCCTCCAGGTCTTTCTATCTTCCCCCTATTTCATAAGATTCCCTGGACTCTGCCCAAAGTTTGGCTATGAGTCTCAGCATCTGCTTTAATACCCTGCTGGGTAGACTAATTCAGAGGCCCTCTGTGGTAGGCTCCTGCCCTGTACCCTGTTTTCTCCTTCTTCCAATGTCCATCACATTTGCCTTTCTAAATTAGGATTGAACATCTTACCCAGGGTCCATCTTCTTGCTTAACTTCTTTAGGTGTACAGATTTTACTATGTTTGTCCTATATTATATGTCTAAAATCCACTTATACGTGAATATATACCATCTGTGTATTTCTGCTTCTGGGATACCTCACCCAGGATGATCTTTTCTAGTTCCATCCATTTGCCTGCAAATTTCATGATTTCCTTGTTTTTAATTGCTGAGTAGTATTCCATTGTGTAAATGTACCACAATTTCTATATCCATTCTTCAGTTGAGGGCACAGGTTGTTTCCAGGTTCTGGTTATTATGAATAAAGTTGCTAAGAACATGCTTGGGCAAATGTCCTTGTTGTGTACTTAAGCATATTTTGGATATATGCCTAGGAGGGGTATAGCTGGATCTTGAAGTAGCACCATTCCTAATTTTCTGAGAAAGTGCCAGATTGATTTCCAAAGTGGTTGTACAAGTTTACATTCCCACTAGCAATGGAGGAGGATTCTCCTTTCTCCAAATCCTCTTCAGCATGTGTTGTCACTTGAGGTTTTGATCTTAGCTATTCTGGTGGGTGTGATGGCATCTTGAAGAGGATGCATGTCTGTTTATTTAGGTCTTTAATCATTTCCAACAGAGTTTTATCATGTTCATCTCACAGATCTTGTCTATGTTAAACTTACACTTAAGTAGCCAGTGTTTTTTGTTCTTTCTATCTGGCCTTTTTAAACTTTAATTTTTGTTGTTGTTGGTAAAATACAGTCTGGTTTCTAGGTTTACTTTGTATCATATGACTAAAACATTAGCTAAGTAGTTCTGGGAGCTTATTCATAGATTTCATGGGATTCCATTTTTTGTTGATTATATTGTATGAGGACAGAGATAATACACGTTAAAAGGCTTATTTTATAGTTTTAGTTATGTGTATGTGTGTGGGCAAGGGTGTGTGCACATGATTACAGGTGCCCATGGAGGCCAGACAAGAGTGTTGGATCCCCTCAAGCTGTGAGCTGCCTGCATGGCCACTGGGAACCCCAAGAGTAGTAAGCATTGTTAACGTTGCCAGCCCCAAAACTGTGTTTACTTTTTCAAGCTTCCTACTTTCTTCCTGACATGGTACATTTTTAGACTCCCAGCACTGTGTGGAATGAGACTGGTGGAAGGGACATGTTTACCTTGTTCCTTGTGTTAGGGGAAATTTCAGTCATCCTCAAATCAATCATGATGCCAGCTTAGTTTTTCTGTTTGACACATTGAGTTTTGTAGATGCTTGATGTTAGATTAAAAATTTCTCTCCCATGCTTTTTTTCCCTGTAAGTTCTTATGAATAAAAGTTAAAATTAAAGTGGTTTTTCTGTACCTGTTAAGATAATGTTTTTCTTGTCTTTACTCTGTTGCTACTTTGACTTATATTGGTTTTCAACTGTTGAAACAACTTTGCATTACCAGCATAAATCACACTTATGTATTGCTGGGTCTACTTTACAAAGGATTAACATTAGACCTTTAAAATATTTTTGGAATTAAAATATAATTACATAATTTACCCTTCCCCCAACCTTTCCTATGTATCTGTCTCCTAACTCTCAAATTCATGGCCTCTGTTTCTTTGTTATTCCCTAGATAGATCCATAAATAGGTGATAGATAGATAGATAGATAGATAGATAGATAGATAGATAGATAGATAGTAGATAGATATTCCTAAATATATATAACAACATGCTCAGTACATATTTTACTTGTTTGAATATGATTTCAAGGTAGTCCACACAATATCAATAACCTTGCCTGGAGAGGACTTCCACACTGAGTATTCATTAGTTGCCTACAGCCCTTCGCCTAGGGTCGAGGTCCTGTGATATTTCTCCCTTCCACGTTAGCATGTCTATTGGTGTTATCATTGTTCAGGTCTTGTTTAGGCAGCCATGCTAAACCATGAGACTTCATGGGTGCAGCTTCTCTGACATTCTAGGAGATGCAACCTCCCAACAAACTTCCTGTTCCCTGGCTCTTACAGTCCTTCTGCCCCCTCTTCCACAATATTCACTGAACTTTGGGTGCAGAAGTTGTGTTGTAGATGCATAAGTTGGGGCTAGGCAGCAAATGATCACTTTTCTCTTTATTTTGCTTGGTTGTGGCTTTCTGTAATTAGCTCCATATTTTTCAAGGAGAGGTTTCTTGAGGGATGAGAGCTACCCTTATCTGTGGTAAGTATTTAGAATGTAGTTAAGAATTATGCTGGATTAGTAAAGTGGCAGTTGTATGTCCTCCTCTAAGACCCAGGACTTCACTAATCCCAGTACCAGTACCAGGCAAGATTTCCCTCTTGTTGAACAAGTCTTTAGGGAACTGTTGGTTACCACAAACTTATCCTTGCCACTAGTACACTCTTAGGGATGTTGTGCCATGCCGGTCATTGATTTAGTTCATAGGCAACACAGCTAGGTAGGACTCTTGATTGCTTTCTTCCTTTGGAAACTTGTATGACACCTTCTGGAACCATGAAAGCTAGTCCACACGAAGGAAGCTTTCAAGGTCAGAACCAGATCTGAGCCTCCAGGTCCTGTGTCCAAAGTCCATGGTGTCTTTAGCAATAGGGACTTAACTTTAACCTATGGGAGGTAACTAAGGACAATAACAATAGTCTATAATATTTAGGGAGTCTCTTGAATAACTCTGACCAACAACTCAAAAGAGGATTTCACATTCCTGGTGTGCTGGATTGTTTTATGTCAACTTGGCACAAGCTAAAGTCATCTGCGAGGAGGGGACCTCGATTAAGAAATGCCTCCATAAAATTGGTTGTAGTCAGGCCTTAAGGCATTTTCTTAATTTGTGATTGATGGAGAAAGGCTGAACCTACTGTGGCTAGTGCCATCCCTGAGCTGGTGGTTCTGGATTATATGTGAAAGCAGGCTGAGCAAAGCCTGATAAGCAGTAAGCAGTATTCCTCCTTGGCTTCTCCATCAGCTCCTACCTGCATGTTCCTGACTTGCTGAGTTCCTGCCCACACTGCCTTTGATAACGAACTGTTATATGGAACTTGAGTGAAATAGCCATTTTCCTCTACAAGTTGCATTTGTCATGGTGTTTCATAACAGCAATAATAACCCTAACTAAGACACCTGGTGTTAAGGTTTTTGTTAGTCTATGGCTTTTGGAGAAAGCATTGTCAGCCTAGATGGGAAATATTAAACTATGTTTGTATGCATATACAGACTTATATAGATGTGCATATATATACTACACAATTTTAGGCAGATAATAATATGATTCTTTATGACTTTTCAGATATCCTTGCTGTAATTTTAGCTCCTTCATCCTTCTTCAGTATTTACCTCCTTGCTTCCCTACATAAAAGTCTCCTTCCCCTGTTTTTCTCCTTTCTCCTTTCAAATTATGTGTACCCTGCTATCCCCCTCTCTGTTTTCCACACAGCTATGATCCTTATTTAATTTCATGGTGTTCAGTTCCTCTAGGTTATGTAGTCATATCTGAAGATTGGAAGCTAAGAGCCACACATGAGAGAGAAATTTAATGTTTGTCTCTCCGAGTCAGGATTACCTCACTCAGTATGATAATTTTTAGTTATATCTGTTTACCTGCAAATTTCATGAGTTCATTTTTCTTTAAAGCTGAGTGGTATTCTGTAAGTATATGGGTCACATTTTCACTATCCATTCAGCAGTCGAATGCCATTCGCATTGTTTGCATTTCCTAGCCATAGTGGATAGAGCTGCTGTGAAGATGGCTGAACAAGTGTCCGTGCAGTAGGATGTCTAGTTCTTTGGGCATATGCCAAAGAGTGATACAGTTGGCTCACATGGTAAATATATTTTTAGTTTTCTGAGGGTTCTCCATGCTGAGTTACAAAGTAGTTGTACCAGTTTGCAATCCCACCAACAGTGAATTACAATTTCCTTTTTCCCACATCCTCTCCAGAACTTATCGCTGTTTTGTTCATCTTTGCCATTCTGATAACGAGCATTTTAAAAGCTATTTCTTAGCTGTTTCTTTCTTTTCCCTTTTGAGAATTCCCTGTTCAGGTTCCAAGCTCATTTTTTTTTTGACTGAGTCTTTAAAAAAACTCTCTTTGCTTTTAGTTCTTTATATATTGGGGTTAATAATTCTTCATCAAATGTATAGCTAGCAAAAGTTCCTTTTTATTCTGTGGGTTTCCTGCTCACTCAAGTGAGTGTTTCTTCAGCTGTGCAGAAGCTTTTTAGCTTTATAAAGTCCTGCTTGTCAATTGTTGGTCTCAATTGCATTCCCATTCAGAAAGTTCTTTCCTATACCAATATCCTTAGGGTACTGTCTGTTTTCTTTTAGCAGTTTCAATATTTCAGGTTTCACATTGAGATATTTGATTCATTTGAACTTAGGTTTTTATCCAAGGTAAATAATATGGGTCTAGTTTTATTCTTTTATCATGAATGCATATAGGCTTTTGTCAAAGGTTTTTTTTGCCTCTATTGATAGGATCATGTGATTTTTGTCTTTAAGTACATTTATTCTGATTTATTATATTTATTGATTTGCATATGTTGGACAATCCTGTATGGCCAAGATAAATACAGTTGATCATTTTGGACTATATTTCTGATGTATGTTCAGTTTGCAAGTATTTTATTGAATAAAATTAAATCTATTTTCATCAAAGATATTGGTCTGTAGTTTTTTATTTTTTGTTGTATCTTTACCTGATTTTGATATTAGAATAATACTGCATTCTTGAAATTTGGGAGTGCTCTTTATATTTCTGTCTTGATTTATTTAAGAAGTGTTGGTTGTAGGTCTTCTTTAAAATCCAAATAATTCTGTGAATCCATCTAGCTTTGGACCCCTTTTAGTTGGAAGACTTTTTATTCAATTACCTCATTTATTATAGTTCTGTTTAAGTGTAGATTTCTTCTTGGTTTAATTTTGGTGATTTGGCTGAATCTAGAAGTTTATCCATTTCTTTTAGATTTTCCAACTTAATAGAGCATAGGTTTCAAAAATATTCTCTTCTAATATTATGAATTTCTTTGGGGTGTTTTGTAATGTTTCCCTATTTATTGTTGATTCTGTTAATTTGGATCCTCTCTTTCTTTCTTTGGTTAATTGGACCAAGGGTCTGTTAATCCTGTTTATTAAAAAAAAAACAACAAAAAAACAGCTCTTAGAATTGTTGATTTTTTGTATTGTTTTCTTTGTTTCTGCTTCCATTAATTCCAGCTCTGACTTTTATTATTTCTTGCCATCTAGTGAGTTTGGAATTGGTTTGTTTTTTACAAATATTTGGTTGCATCATTATAACATTTGTATCTTTTCTGATTTTTTATTTTATTTATTTTTTTTTACTGGAGGCATTAGAGCTATAAGTTTCCCCTGAAGAACTGATTTCAATGTTTCCCAGAGGTTTTGTGGTGTTACATTTTCATTTAGTTCTAGAACATTTTTAATTTATTTCTTGATTTCTTCTTTGACCCATTCATTATTCAGTAGTGAGTTGTTTGATCTCCAACAGTTTGTATATTTACTGGAGGTTTGTTTGCTGCTTATTTTAAGTTTTGTTGCACTGTGGTCAGATAGATTTAGGAAGGGGAGAATCAGAAAGACTTTCTGGGTATTCCTTGGTGAAAGATGTGTAGAATCTGGATGAGCAGAGAAATTAGAATATTGTGTGTGAGGGACGTGGAGGTTCATGGTTGGTGGGCAAATGGAGCCACAGTTGGAGAGGATCTTTGGAGGTCCACCATCATCCATTACAAGTAAATGCCAAATGATGTTGGGATCCCACATCTCAGAAAAGAAAGAGAGAAAGAGAGGAAGAAAGAAAGAGAAAACAAGAAAGAAAAAAAAATAAAATACAGGCAGAGAGAGAGAGCAAGAGAGGAAGAGAGGGGGAGAAAGAAAGCCTTAATACAACATAAAAAGATTTTATCATTTAAGATTAAATTTCCATAAAATGGTTATTCTAACTGCATATAAGTTCATTGAAATGTAGAGACTTAATTTTGGTGTGGGTTTTTTATTTTCACTTTTTTTATAAGTGCATAAATTTTTCTTATAAGTTCATAAGTTTTTTTTTTTTATTAAAAAAGAAGAATGCAAGCTGTATTCATGATTTTAATCCCAGAATTTAGGAAGCTGAGCCAGGAGGATACAGAGCTCAAGGCCAGTCTCAGGTGAGGTCATAAGTTCCATGAGACCCTGTCTCAACCAAAGAGCAGTATTGGGTGCCCCAGCATGGACAGGAGGCACTGCTGTGTTTAGCTCTCCATAATCCAGTTATTCTTTGTAGAGCGCCCGACTTTCTCATATTGGCGCACTACTGTAGGCAGGCACGTATCTCATGGCCTACTCCACATGTCCTCAGTTGGGCTGGTTCCCACTGTTAAGCCCGGCAGAGTCCAGACAGAAGCAGGACTCAACGGTTACCTGCTGTGTTGGATCATAATTCTCATATCTGACAAGCTCTGGGTCAGTGCAACTGGCCACTGCTTGCTCCTTAGCCATACCTGCCTCTGATGAGGGAGCCTCAGGTTAGGCGAAGTTATAGATTCCTGCAAGGAATAAATGCATACAGCATACGTTGGGGAGATAACTTCCCACTCCTAGGACAGTTTCAGTCTTTCTTTTTTTAAAAAAATATCCATTCTACCCTGTCTTTCATTCCTTCTTCTCATCATTTGGCGAACTGTCAGTCAAGCTTTAAAGCTTTCCAAAGATTCATAGCACAGCAATTGGCTTTTAATTGTGTTTTGTTTTGTTTTGTTTTGAACTCTGGATTAACAAAAATCGTGCCACATTTGCTTTTGAGTAATCTGGACATCCCCTGTTAGGCTTCTTCCCAACCTTTTTATTTTTTTCAACAGCTCTGGAATGCTTTACATTTAAGACTTAATTTCTTCATTTTGATCTTCAGTAATGATGTTTCTGGGCTTGGATCTTAGGGATTGTCTGTTTTTCTTTCACTGATCTTCTTGAACTAGTACATTTATTTGTTTCACCGAATTTGGATATTTTAAAGCATTTTTTAAGTTGTATGAGATTATTTCTCTGTCTTCTATTTCATAGATTAAATTGAAACAGCTTTACAGCTATTAACCTTTTTTTTATTGCTCCATTGGTCCTGAGAATCTGTACATTTGTTTTCCCCGACATTTTTCACTCTAGGATTAGATGATTTGTATTGAATTGTCTTTAGCTTTTTAAATTCTTTTCTCTGTCGTCTACATAGGCTGTTAAGCTCATTCAGTGAAATATTTATGTTCTATATTTTCTCAGTTTCAACATTCTCACTTAATTCATTTTTACAAGATATATTTTTCTTTTAATTTTAATTCCCCCTCCCCTAGTGTTCACCTTTACCCTGTGTGGTATAGCGATAGTTTCTCTTTCAGAATCTTTATCTGACAATTATACCATTTGAAGCATTTGAGAATTATTATTTTATTGTCTTCAAGTACCAAATTTTAGTTCTTAGTGTATTCAGTAGTATGCTGAATAGGAAGGATGTGTTTTTAATACAACCTGACCAGGCTGTATCCTGGATAGGTTTGCATGTGCTGTGGGACTCTTGGTCCATGAGACTCTCAAGGAAATGCTGAGTATTTTTTTTTTAATTTAGTTTGCATTAGCAACAATTAGCACAGCCAGGTCCTTCATTTAGTCAGCTGTTTGGATTTGTGCTACATGGATCTACCTCCCACAGCACGAAATGGGTCCTAATATGGTTCCTGCCACATCTATCTCTCAATCATCCCTCTCCTTTTCCCACGTGCCTCACATGTAGCTTGCAAGTGACCTTGGTTAGTACAGTTCATACGCAGAGGCTGAAGGCTCCCATCTCCTGCAGCCTCCTTCTGCGAGGTCCTTCTACTTCCTGCCTCCTTGTTTTCCTGGGCCTGACTAGAAATATGATATTTCTTTTAGACTTGTTTCTTCATCATTGCCATATGGTTTAGTGCAATGGTCTTATGATTAAGGAAAGGCACCAACAGAATAGGGGAAAACACACAATGCTACTCTCTCTCCCAGGGAAGAAGGGCATTTCCAGACATTCTGGACTTCTAGGTTACTCTCTCCATGATGTTGTTCAGAAATTCACCAGAGGATTTCTCCATTAGATCCAGGGCACAGAAGAGACAGGTATGGGACCTAGATCCTACTGTCTCACCAGAGGCAGAGACATTGAGGTTGTCAGTAGGCAGCACACCCAGGAGATAGAGGTACCTAAAAATGTTGGAATAGACAGGATGCCTATTGCTGATGGAAACTGCAGATATCTGAGGAGGTTCAAGGTATCATTATGGGAGGATGAGAGGTTGACCCACCACGGAGATACAAGATTTCATGGTCCACTGTCCCCTCCCATTAGCTCCACCTGGCCCCACCTCAACGCCACAAAGCGGGATTACATTTAACTTGATTCTTGGTGGACACACTCAAACTTAGCACAATTAGTGAAAGGATACGTGACTAGAAAATGAAGTGGGCAGTCATTTGCTCACTCCGGGCAGAGGGGTTGCCAGGGCACTGAAGGGTTCTGAGTCTGCTGTGCCTGTGTCTGCCGGGAGGTCTATGTTGTTCTTCAATTGTACTGAGGACATTTGGGAGGCCAGGCAGGAAGAGTGCTGTGCCTGGCACTGGGCAAACCTGGCATCTCAGTGACACAGTGACTGACTGGGACTGAAGGAGTCAGCAGCTGTCTGTGATGTGTCCACATAATGAGTTAGATACAAGGACACGAGGGGAGCACAAAGCCATTCTCTGCAGGGCAGGAGACTGTCAAGTCCAGCTCAGTGGTGGTTACTCAGCTTTGCTGGAAACTTTGGGTTCCACATATCTTCTGAGGTCTTGTACATTTGACATTTGGTTTTATCTATCAGATACTAAAATTATGCCTCAGGTTTATTTTGATTCCTCACTTTACAGAGTGTCTTTCTGTCGTTCCTGTATATCTTTTTCAAAGGTAGCTTCTTGCAGACAGTCTACCAAGAGACCCTCTTCCCTAAGTGAGCTTTAGTCTTAGGGGTGACTATACTGCAGTTGATTCTTTAGGTTGGGATAGTATCTGTGTTTGCTTCTCTCTACACTCAACTGGAGAAGTCTAGTTCTCTCTAGTGTCTCCTCTGACACTCCTTTACTGCTAAGCCTTCATATGTGGGTAGTGTTCTGTTGTTCTTCCCAGGCTTTCTGTAGTAGCTCTCCAGGGTACCCCAGGATCACTGTGAAACCAACCAGAACCTTTCGTCATCTTCTTGTCTCCCCCTTTTGCCTAGATCTGCCCCTCTCCAGAAGGCTTCTTCAGGATGTTACCACTGTGCGTCTTTATATGAAATCTTCCAGGGTCGCAAAGCAAACCAGAGACTGCTGTTATATGTTACATTTGGTCGCCCTTTAGGGAGATGCAGGATTTATGGTGTGAAACCTTCCCTCTCAGGTTTCATTGTCTCGTCTTCTGGGTGTGGTGGCTGGTGGCCCAAGGCCTCCACCTGCTGCTCTTGCTATCTGAAAGCTTTGGAACATTTTCCTTTGCCTTTGACCTCCTTGAATCTCACTATGATGCATCTTTTATCTTATTTCCCCTGCTTGTGCCCTCTGTCATGTTCAATTCTAGAAGTTTTATGCCTTCATTCCTGGTTCCTTATTTTATTTTTAGGAGTTGGCATTATTCAAGGACTGTCACTGTCCCACTCACCCAATATTTCTATTTTCTTTGTACAGTTGTCTTGCTCGATGCACAAGAGCTTGCTGCTCATCTTCACAGCAAGTTCATATTCACTGTGTGTGCATTAGCACATTTTATACATAATATTTTCATTCTGCATATCATATCATTTCCTGTTCTTGTTTTCCTTTGCTAACATCATCTTTATCTCTTCAGGTGTATTTATAGTCACACCTGCAGCAGCTCCTTAGCTTCATCCATATGTGTCTCATAGGTTTCTTTGCTTGTGCTCCTGGGATACCAGACAGGGGACCTAGGCCTGAGGACCCTGCCAGCTCTGGTCTGCTGGAGGGGTGGAAGAAAGTGCTGTCAGGGCAGCCAGCTTCCGGAGTGAGAGGATCCTCGTAAAGAAGCCCTTCTCTGCAGGGTCCCCTCTGTGGGCTGTTTGCATAATGTGTGTCTGGGAGGTAACTGTGGTACCAGCTTCCCCATCTCTGAATCCTGTCCCTGTGGGCAGATCCCACCAGTCAAGGATGGTCCTAAAGCTCCTGCAAGGGGCTGGAACATAACCATTCTCAGGCTGTTCACTGTCAAATTCCCAGCTGACAATCACCTCGCACATCCTGACTCCAGCAGCGTCAGCTGCCTGGGCTCCCTTAGCCAGGTGTGTGTGTGTGTGTGACTGAACAGAAGGTGTATGTTATATTTTTGTGTGTGTTCAATGGAACAAAGGAGGTTGGCACGCATGAATATAATAAACAACAGTCTGGGAGACTTTCTGGGTGGATGACTTTGTATTCTGAGCCCAAGGCTGCTTGGGTCCTCAGACTGCGGTAGTAAAAGTCCTCTGGTTGTAAGTGGTTTGCAAACAGAGATTCACTGAATCACACGCTCAGATGAAGGGAGCCTCACAAGTTCCCTGAACGGAGCACTCCCCGCTCTGGAGGCCAGGGAGACTCCTGCCAGGTTTTAGCTGTGCTCGGTCTAGTCTGCCTTACAATGCTGTACAGAAACAGTTGTGATAACCTAACATGCCATGGAGCCACAGCCATGTGCCAGGCAGAAGCTCTCTGAGCTGCACTACTGTGTTTTGTAACTTTTAGAAAAGCTACTGCAGACCCCTTGGATTCCTGAAAAGAGGTTCGTAGACTCCAAGTACCTCCAGCACTCCAAGTTCAATACATTGGAGACAAACTCTTTGGGAATTATTCTTCCAAAGAAAAACTTCAAAAACTCATCTTCCCAGTTAGGATGTCTTCCTGAGGCCCCGTGAGCTGAACTGACTTGTGACTCATGTTCCATGTGAGTGACCACGTACTTTCCACTACGAAGAAGACCGAGGGTTAGGGATATGAGATAGAGCCAGAAGGACAAGAATCCCCTTTCTTCTATCCACTTAGCTTCTTGGTATACAGTTAAGAGGCCATAGCTAGAAAGAGAAGGTATGAATTTCCAGAGATGCACAACCAACACTCAGAAACTCCAGGGTACAGAAAAAGGGTACACAGTGAGAAATGGACCAGGAAGGGTCTCGGAGAGCCATGTTTGAGGCCAAGAGTCAAGATTAGAGTCTGTCTTCAAATGGCTGGGCGGATGAAGGTGGTGGCTTGGGAAACACTGGATGGAAAAGGTCTATTCTTTTCTGTCTTTGGCTTTTAAAATGGTAGATAATGAAGTGCACAGAACAGGGATCTAGAGCAGACGTTTGAATGTGACTGGGGGTCTGTATCTTGAGGTGTCCTGGACTACCTGACGTCCCTCCTTGATTCTTGAAACCCTTAACAAACAGGTTACAGGATACGTTAACTTCATGTTCTAGTCTAGAGCTTCCTGCCTCCTTTTGGGCTTTTCTGACATATTTTATTACCAAGGTGTGATTGCTAGGTCTACTGTTCCCAAATGCCTTTCCCCTTTCAGGAATTCAACATATACATAACATTATGTACATGAATGTAGCTTTTTCACCAAGGAGGAGCAAATTGCCCCTGTGGCTGGCCCGTGAATGGATATGGTTGGGACAGCCCCAGGGAAACTTAGATGATCGCAGGGATGCCTCCTCACAGCAGTTCCCTTCAGCTAAGGCCATGTTTTATCCTGTCCCACATGCCAGTGAGCAGTCCATTCTGTCATCCAGCAACAACCCTGGTAATTAGGATACAAGGCTTTCCTCCCCAACCCAGAGGATGGTTCAGACATCCAGGGCTAGGCTTCACCTTTCTGTTGCTTTTTGATGCCGAGGATCATGTACCATTCACCCTCACTGTCCGGCATATACTTCTCACCATGCACAGTCTGAGGTGGGCACGCTGCTCACTCAGTTTCTAACCCCTGGAGGTTAACTGGAAACCTTTCTGCCAGCAGAACAGAGCACAGCGAGGGATTGCTGATAGAGCTGGTAGGATGAGCGATGGAATTCCTAGGGCTGTCCGCACTGGTGGCCTCTGCAGCCACAGCTAGCATGGTCTCTCAGGAACTGCTTTCAAGTGCTCTAGCTGCTTCATGGAAGAAATTCAAGGCTGAGTTTACTATTTGTGGGATCTATAAACAGCCGTTTATTCCACTCCCCCGGCTAGAACAGTGCTCGCACGCACGCAAGTTCCATGCCACAGTCCCTGCGAGTGATCTGGCTCCAGGAAGCCCAGCCAGCTGCCCCAATGCCTGCCCGGTGCTGCTCGCGTGACTAGGGCCTGTTGCTGTGCAGTAACCATGGCAGCAACTCCCAGGGGGAATGACTTGCTCCAACTTCCCCTAATGCCAAGGCGGAGAAATGAGAGGAGCTGTTGAGAATTGTTCTCTCTTCCCTCTCTCTCTCTCTTTTTTTTTTCTTTTTCCCTCTGCTATGACCTTGACAAAAATAATCTTTGAAGTACTTGCTGGCTATTTTCCTGCCTTGGGACTGGAAGAAATCAAGATAGTCAGGGTTCGCCAAAGGAAGTACAACTTTTCAAACTTCTGGCCTCCCTATGTGCAGAGGGTGGGAGGAATGCCAGGGCAGAGATGAGGAGCCATCAGGTCACCGATCCTTGCCTGTCCTTAGTGGCAGGTGTTTCATGTTGTGACTTTTGGTAATTAGACATAGATGACTTTTTTTTTTTTTCTTAGAAAATGCAGTCTTTAACCTTAGGGCTAAATCCTTTTTTCCACTTGGAAAAGTGATCTCATTTTCCATGTACCATTTTTTTTTGTTTTGTTTTGCTTTGCTTAAAAAATAAACTTGTAGGAATAAAAAGAGAAAGAAAAGAAAAAACATTCATGATGCATATTTGAAAGATGGTTCCACATGTGTAAAAGAATTTGGCATGACAATTCTGGACCAGAAAGTCAATCTGATATTGAATCCATATGATCCCACAAATGGCATTTTATAGTCTTAAAAAAAAATTCTGCCTTGTGAGTTAAAATTAAGATTGTTTTTGCTTTTGACTAATCTCATAAAATCTTTTTTAAGAAGACATTTTATATACTCAAGTCTTGAGAATGTCTTTGGTCTTTGAACTATTATTAGTAGGACATCATGAGTGTGTGGCAAGCACTGAACTGGGAAAAGCTGTTGCAAGGATCTGGAAAGCACAACTGAGCTATGCCTTCACCCAGTGGGCTCAATACTAAGGACATATGCTCTGGCTTAGCCTACTGCACGTGTGCCACTCACCTGAGGAAGAACGAATGCCCGACACCATGATTGCCACCTGGAATAGCCATGACATCAGAGTTGAGGGCATTCCCTTCCGTATTTCACTTACTACTGCCCTGCTGGTTTTCTTCTCACATAATAATTCTCACGCAGAGATGATGCCTTATTCACCAACTACCTCTCAGTGCACCTCACTATTACCCCATCTCTATCTGGAGAGGAGGCTGCAGCAGCCCGTGGGTTGGGTGATTGACAGTAGCCAACAGGCAAATCATAGTGATTTTGGTCTCTCCAGTCTGGACAAAACTGATAGGCCGGATGGAGACGATAGCTCTAGGAACTGAGTATTAGCCTAGGCTGAGCTTACTAAGTCACCCTAACCATGCTGGGTTCAGCTTTCCCCCGTGCACAGCTTCAGCTCTGGTCTCATTCACCCCAGCTGTGTCCAAATCTTTCCGGGCAGTTAGATAGAGGGATGCAAGGGTGGCAAACTTGGACACATTTCCCACAAAAGCTCAAATGTAGGCAGGAAAAGACTCTGGGATTTCCCAGGCAAAGCATATATCAGATGCCCCTTTTTGAAAGCCTGCCAGCTGTGAAGGCAGCAGAGCGACATTCAAGCCCCCCCCCCGCAAGTTTCTCAACCTTCTTTTATCCCACTGGATTGCAGGAAGAGCCAAGTGTCAAACAGACCCCCACCTCCCTGTGAGTGTCTATCAACAAATAAACAGAAAAACAGAGAAACAGGATTGTATCAAGCTAAACTCCAGGAAACAGTCTATAAAGTGAAGACAACAGACCACAGAATGAAAGAAAGCATCTGAAAACACATCCATACAGTGAGGGGTTAATGTTTAAAATATGAGACTCTATCAAAAAAGCAAAAAAAAAAAAAAAAACAAGTAAACAAACAAACAGCAACAAAACCATGATTAAAATATACAAAGAAAGCTGGGTGGTGTGGCACACGCCTTGAGTTCCAGTGCTCTGCAAGCAGATCTTTGTGAGCAGCTTGGTCCACATGCCGGTGCTACACAGAGAAACCCTGTCTCAAAAAAAATTAAAATATGCAAAGGAGCTAGATAGACATAAGCTATACAAAAGTTAATAGGTATGAGTGCCTAGTTACTAATCATCAGGGAGGTACAGAAAACTAAAATATGACCCAGCAACCATATGACCCAGCAACCCTCCTAAAGGAAATGAAATCATTATTTTGAAGAAACATTTGCACTCCTGTGTTTTCTGTAGCAGTATTCACAATAGCTAATTAATAAAACAAGCCAGGTGTCCATCAACAGGTGATTAGACATTAAAATGTGGCACACATGTACAATAGAATATCAATTTAGCTGTAAAAGGAAGGCAGTCTTGCCATTTGCAGTAACATGAGTGAGACTGAAAGACCACTCAGTAAAATAAGCCAGATAGGCAAAGAAAATCCCTGCATGACCCCATTTTTCTATGGAGTCTGAAAAGGTGGAATTCCAGAAGGGGCAAGTAGAATGATGGTTGTCAGGGGTCAAGAAAAGCATATATAACAGAAGCCGCAGGGGAGATGAACTCTGAGATTGCTGTGCCCTGTGAAATAACTCAGTCACAGAATGGTAAAGGCTGTGTGGAGTCACTTACGTGACCCTAGAAGGGCCAAGTCGGTACAGACAGAAGTTAGATGGGGATGCTAAGGCTGGAGGCAGAAGAGGTTGACATTCAGTAGCGACAGAGGTCAAGGTTTGAGGGACAGAGCACTTAAGAACACTGTGAATTGTGCTGAGTGTCACTGTGCTGTGCTGTTCTCTTAAAAAATAGTTAGAATAGTGAGTTTTGTATATTTTGTTGTAACGTTAAAAGATTTTTGGAAAGTTAGAAGTATGGGCCTGGCATTGCAGCTCAGTGGTTGGTAGCTTACCTAGCACATAAAAAGCTCTGGGTTATTTACCAGAATCAAATACCAAAACCAACCAACCAACCAACCAAACACAAAAAAACACCTTCACAAAACAAACAAAGGATCACACAGAAAACTGTCGTTATAAAAAAATATCTAGTTTCTGAGGCCAATGAGATAGCCCAGTGGGTAAAGGCACTTACCACCAAGCCTTGTGGCCTGAGTACAATACCCAGTACCGAGGGTGGAAGGACTCCCGAAACTTATCCTCAGAATTTTCATAAGCATCATGATGTGCATACAAAATAAATACACACAAGTGAAAATATCCAGAATCTTACTGCGGGTTGCCACCCCACACTGGAATCATGGGACTGAATGTGGGAGCCTGAAAATTTTACAGTAAGTTTCTGAATAAAAGAATTTCTCAATGACCAAAACCCAAACAGGTAATGAATTTGAGACATTTCTGACAGCACCCTCTTCTGCATCTCACAACTCCATTGCAGCCTTGATTCTGAACACACATTTACACTTCTCAGTGAATGTGTTGTGCTGCACAACAAACACTGCCTCAAACACTTCAGCCCTATTTAAGACTATTATATGTTATGAGTCACAGTGTTTTTATTATACGCACAGAGTTTTCTGCTCTAACAGAAATGTGATGCTTATTTACAGAAAACAAAATCTTTTCATATTTTCCTGTTCTACCAAATTATGTATTATGGATTGTATTGTGTTATAGTGTTTTTTATAATTGCTGCTGACTTAGGTTACACAAAAAGTGGTTAAATGAGGGTTTTAAGAGAGGCTTCAGTGGGTAAGAATGCTTACTATGAGAGCAAAAGAGCCTGAGTTCAAATCTTTATTACCCATGTAAAAGCCATTCACGGCCATCTGTGCCTCTAACCCCAATATTGAGGATGTGGAGATAGTCAGATCCTGGGAGCTTGCTGTCTGATCAGCCTAGGCAAAATGGTGAGCTTCAGTTTCAAGTCTCACACCCAACATTCTTCTCTGGCCTTCACATGTCTTCTCTCCCTCTCCCTCTCTTTCTCTCTCTGTCTCTGTCTCTGTCTCTGTCTCTCTCTTTGCCCCCAACTTGTGGGTTGATTACCAAGCTCTCCACTGTTACAGTGCAAAGAAGGCTGTAGACAGAGTAAGTTTCATGGTGTCATTGAAACTTTATGTGTGAAACCAAGTGGCAGACCACACTTGAAACATAGTCTCTCTACTCTGGTAGGGGTGGTAGCAGTCTTTTTTGCTTTGTTTCTTGATCTTACTAGAGATGCCTTGAAATTTTTTCCCTTTAAGTGAGTTGCTGCCTTATGAGTAATATACAAATTATCACTGCCCTAACTGCCTCCACCACGTTAAGAAATTACTTTTAAAATTAGGAATCAGTGTTGAATTTCTTACTACCTCACTCTAGGAATACCCAGATCTTTTCCTTAGAGCTATAAACTGTAAAGTTGTATATTAATGTACTTACCAATATTGAGACAACATTATATTCCTAAAGCAAATATTCCCAGGTTATCAGGCTTGGTGGCAGAGGACTTTAATGGTGGGGCACCTTGCCAGTACTTGTTATCTTTAGTCTTTTTGAGACAGTTTCACTATGTGGTCTGGAACTCACTCTACAGGTCAGACTTACCTTGAGCTCTACTTATCTCTGCCTCCTGTGTGATGTGATTAAAGGCATAGGCTACCATGCCTGGAACATTTATTCTTTTTAATCATTATGATTCTAGATAAGATAAAACGACACCACAGTGTGGTTTGATTTGTGTTTCCCGAATGATCTGTGATGCTGAGTAATTTTTGTATACCTGTTGGCCATTGGTATATCTTCTTTCAGCAAATGTCTCTTAGGTCCTTTGTACATGTTTAAATCAGATTATTTTTCTTTCCACTATTGAGTTTTATGAGTTCTACGTATACTATAGATATTAATCTTTTGTCAAGTGTAGTCTGCAAAGACTTTCCCATTGTGTCTTCTGCCTCTGTTAATTATTTTGCTGTGCAGAAGTTTCTTGGTTTGATAGAATTCCACCTTTTTAAAATTTTCTTTTGGCCTGTACTTTTGGGGTATGATCAAAAAGCCTACAATCATGTCTGGACTATTCTGCCATTACAAGAAAACTTCCCTTTCCTAAAGGATGTAAACAGATGTTTTAAAACAGCGAGATTATGGTTATAGTCTAGTCCACGCAGTATGTGTTTGTTACACCGTTTTAAATGGTCACTGTAATGAAACAGAAAGTGATTAAGTGCAAAAAGTACTAAGAGTCAGTTCCACGGGAACTGACATTATTTTCTGCAATGCCTGGGTGGTTCCATTCATACCAAATCATCTCCTACAAGCCCCTGTGTTTTTGTTCTTATCTCTTTGAGGCTGTCCTCACACTGTAAAAAGATATATCCATGTGATTCTGGCTTGTATTTCTCCAGCAAATAGTAATCCTGAACATATTGTATTGTGTACTGTGGACCTTACTATTTCTCTTTTGTGAAACATCAGCTTAAATGTTTTTTCATTTAAAACAACTGGGTTTGGGCTCATATTTTTTAATTTAGTTTTTCATCTTTTTATTGTTGGTTTGGAAAAGGTATTTATTTATATATTCTGGGAGAGTTCTTTATCAGTGTGCTATAAATATTTTTGTGGGAAAGCTTTTATTAGCAAGTTAATTTGCTTAATCGGTATTAACAAATGTGGAAATGAAATGAAGTAGTGAAAACTTGCCTGGCATGTGTAAGGTCATGGGTTCCATGCCTAGCATCCAAAATCAGACAAACAAAAAATGGATACTGTGGTAGTTAGATTTTTTTTTTTAGTTCTTTTTATTACTTTTGACAAATTATATTTCAAAAATCACCTGTTTTATTTAAATTTTTAATTTTCTAAGTGTTACATTTAATATCTCCCTAAAACATCTTTAAAATTGTAGGGTCTGTAAATTCCTGATGTCAGAAATGTGCATTTTTCTTGAAGACCCCTGTTGGGGATTTTCACTCTACATACAAATTGTGGAAACAAACAAACAAACAAACAAAAAGCCCGAAATTTTGATGAGGTGGGTGGCCTTAGTTATTTGACATAAGCCATTTTCATTGATTTCACTCCTTTTTATTTGTTCTTCCTTCTGCTTTTACGAAATACAGCTTCTCTTCAGTTTCTTAAAGTGTGATCATCCCTTCCTTCTTTTGTAACAAACACTTCAGATTCCTGGGATTTGTTGCTGATGGTTCGGCAATTATATGCTGTGAGGCTCACTACATTTTTTGTTTCTTTTCGAGACAGGGTTCCTCTGTGTAGCCTTGGCTGTCCCTCACTCAACCAGGCTGGCCTCAAACTCACAGAGATCCGCCTGCCTCTGCCTCCCCGAGTGCTGGGATTACAGGTGTGCGCCACTGTGCCCAGCTTCACCACATCTATTAACATGTATAGACACTCATAGAGAAACTGGTACATGACAGGCATTGGTCATTTGCCAAGGAGGAAATCCTAGTTATCAATAAACACATGGAATATTTTTAATCTTCTTAATAATCAAAGAAATGAAAACTATAAAGGCAAAATAATTTATCGCCTAACAAATTGATTTGAAAAAATGGGGATTACCTATAATATTAAGAATTAAAGGAAATAAGTGTTACAATGAGATGATCTCCGATTACCTACCTGTGTTTCAAAGATACACAGTAAAACATTTCTGACTAACACTGTCTAGGTGACTGAACCCGGTCTCCAGACTCTTCACTGCTCAGGTGAGAGTGGACTCTTTTGGTCTCACAGGGTGAGGTGAGACTGAGTACGATATTCTACTCATCATGCTTGAAGCTCAGAAGAACCTCCTTCCTACTACTTTTTCAGAGAGTTACCTTTTGACAGAAATAAACAGATATATACTAATAATGATTGACAGGTATATAATAGACAGCTAGGTAACAGATAAAAGATGATGTATTGAATAGATAATAAGCAGGTAGATAGATGATTGATGGGTGTGTGAATAGATGCTAGATGACAGACACACAGAATTCTCACTGTGAGAATAAGTGACTCTGGGTATGCTGGGTACCTTTGTTGGTGATGGTTCTAAGAACTGCTATGGCAGAACATAGAAGATTTGCTTTTTAAACAAAAGAGCCTAACTCAAACACAACATCACAACATAGCCCAATACTTCAAAGAACCCATAATTCTAGATATAACTGAGATTCAATGATTATAAACAAGGTAAAATAGAATTATGCATCCATAAACTTGTAAGAAAAAAATTTTAAACTTGACTACAATAAAAACCATTGAATTGATACACATTTGTGCCTGTTATATTCTGAAATGTGTCCAAGTTGGATGATTTCTAAGGTAAACCAGAATTTCAAGAAATGCGTTAGTCTTGTCCTAAATAGGTAGGTGAAGATGATGAGGAAGAGACCAGATTTGATTGTTTTTTTCACTAGATACCAAAATTAGGACACAATACATACACAAATTCTTTAAGAAGCTGAAAAAAAATCCAGAATAGTATACAGAAGGCTGAAAATTAAGTGAAAGGTCCTCATTTTGCTTCCTCTTGTGATGATGTCTCATTATGTCAGTCTGATGCTGCTTATATTTCATTAAATGGGCATACTGTATCCACTAGGGAGAGAACCAAGTCTTCAGCCCCACAAACCATGACCAACTTCCCCTGCCTCCTATTAACAGGGACCTGTTAGAAAAAAGGTGAAAGAAAGTTAATGTAGGCATTTCTAGAGGTCATACAAAACAGGAAAAATGTCGGGAAATGTACACAGAACTAACCACCTGTTGTTCTTTTCATTTTGGGGGAGTCAACTTGATTTGATGTGTTGTTTTCTCTCGTAGTCTCTCAATGGCTTTGCCCTGGTGGTGAGTGCAGAAGGGATGATCTTTTATGCATCAGCAACAATTGTGGACTATCTGGGCTTCCATCAGGTAAATGTAGCAAAAATAGCCTTTTGGTGTATTAAATGTGGGGTACCTTTGTAAATGCGTATTGTCTTCAAAGCTTAAGACTGTCTAAGATAAAGCTTACTTATACCATATGTCCCAACTTTGCCTAGGGCATCATGTCAGCTTCAGCGCAGCATTGTGGTGCTAGGTGACCCTGAATGGGATGAAACTCTGCTCTCAGCTTCTCATATTCAGAGCATAATCTCATTTGATAACTCCATGTCTTAAACTCCATATATTTAGCATGTTCCAGACATAATTTCTCCCAGAAATACCCTTTTCAATTTTGCAAATTCTTCACTGGAACAATTGCTTGGTCAACACTGGTTTTATGATTCTGGCTCATAGGGCAAAAGGCTGGGACCCAGATACCTTAAGTATAAGACTCTGGAAGCTGACTCATCAACAAACAGGTGCAAGCAGACCCTCTACTCAAAGCACAGAAAACAATGAAGGAGATTTTCCTTTTTGACCTCAGGAAGGATGAAGCCTCAGTAGGAATCCAGGTCAAGTGAGAATTCAGATCTGCACCACTGTGGAGACCAGGCTGTGCCCTGCTCTAAATGACTTTTTGTTGTATGAAAATAGTACCTTTCAGGCTATGCCTTTCCATGAGTGACTCCATTTTACAAGCAGCATTTGACTCTATTTTGGGTGCAAATGCAAAGGCGAGATGTCTGTGCATGTAGACACCACCACTTAGCCATCCCTGCATAAGATGTGAACTGATAATGACTTACCAGTAAACTTTAAAATGTGCCGTCTAATGAACTCAACGGCAAGCTCTTCGACCCCCTCCCCCGAGGGAGGAGCAGCCTTGCTAGGCCACAGAAAAGGACATTGCAGCCAGTCCTGAAGAGACCTGATAAGCTAGGTTCTCCCCTATCAGTGTACTTGGAAAGGGGCAGGGAGGAGATGAGAGAGGGAGGGTGGGACTGGGAGGGAATGAGGGTAGGGGCTATGGCTGGGATACAAAGTAGATAACCTGTGATTAATATAAAAATAATAATAAAAAAGAATATTTGCTCTCAAAAATATGCTGTCTATAAACATCACAATACACTAGGAGCATATGAGCACACGGGTATATAAAAGCCGTTATCAGAATACCTAAACCCAAGAACTCATTGAACTCACCAGACTGAAAAAGGGCACAACAGCTTCACCTGATGTAGTGGTTTAAATGAGCAATATAACCTACAGAATCATATATTTGAACATCTGGCACCTACTTCGAGCGCTGTTAGGGAAGATTATGGGAGGCGTAGCCTTGTGACTGGGGGAAGCTTTTAGAGTTTAAGCCTCGTCTCACTTCCAGTTTGACTCTCTGCTCCATGCTTCTTGTTGAGGCTGTTATCCATCAGCTTCTTGCTCCTGTTGCTATGCATACTGCTTGCTGCCATGCCCCCTTGTCATGAGAAACTCTTAGGGTTAGGGTTAGGATTGTTCTTATCCCTCTGAAACTGTAAGCCAAAATAAATGATTTCTTTCATAAGTCATGAAATCATTGGTCATGGTGTTTTTATCATGGCAACAGAAAAGTAACTGGTCCATCTGGTCTCTATAAAAAGGATACCCAATGTAAAGGCGATGGCCCCATTCACCTGTCATCTGACTATCTGGAGTGTTTATCTAGAGACTAACAAAGAACCTGCATCTATCCTCAGGGCTTCACCTCAGCTTGGCCCTCACTGCTGATTCAAATCAACTATGGGCATGGGCCATCCATCTTTTCATTTGTCCATCCATTCATCTGTCCACAGGACCTGGTCATGCACTTCAGCTCTAGGTCTTCCAGGGTTCTATGCCTTGCCTATGCAATTCAACTCAACTTTCAAGCCCAGTTCAACCCTGTCACCTTGCCTGCTATAAACAGTTCTCCAATTAGGTTATAAATATTTTATTTGTACACTGCAGAAAGTTTCTTTCTATCAGGATTATCTTTTAGCCTCTGCTTTCAGGGGTCTTTAAAAAAAACTCCCTGAACTTTTTTTGTGGCTTCTTTAACACTTTTGTATCCATTATGTAGCCTACATACAGATAGATTAGGTAGCTGATAGATAGATTAGATAGATAGATGATAAATAGATGGATATTATCTTTCATCTATCAGACAGATAGCGGTGGCTGTCTATCTAAATGATAGACAGATAATAAATAGGTGATAAACAGGTTTACTGTGTGATGTATGATGTTTCTAAGAGTTAGTAATCGGTGACAGGTAGACAAATAGACAGACAAATGATAGATACATGTACTGAGTAATGATGCATAATGTTTACCTGAGAGTTAGTGTTAGTAATTAATATGATCAAAATAAAAGAGCCTGTGTTTTCCATTTGCCAATATCAGGAGAAATTGGAACAACTTGAAAAATAGCAGCCAACAAGATTGATGTAGCTCATAAATGCATTATTCAATCACTTCTGACATGTGAAAAGACACAAACATGTTTGTTTACTTTTCCTATATAGCACATTCATAACAACTACTACACAATCTGGAAACTAACACAAAGCAGACAAGTGAACACATGGGATCACCAATGAAGCAAAATTGGTGGTGGCAGGGTGGTAGTGGAGGACGGACTTCAGCTTAATTCAACAGGCCACTTCACAGAAACATGCCTCTGAAGATGAGTTCACAACAAAATCCTAAGCACATGGGAAGCCAAGGCATGAAGGCAAGCATGAGCCGGCAGACAATAAATGAATGTAGTTCCTCCCAGAGGAATATAAGAAAAAAAAAAGACCCCCTGAAAGAAGCTAGGAAGCACATTTAAAATAGCAGGGGACTGTGTGAACTGGTGCAAGTTTTTAATTTCATTATTCAGGAGGCGGAGGCAGGCAGATTTCTTTGAGTTTGAAGTCAGCCTGGTCTACATAAGGAGCTGCAGGTCAGCCAGCACAACATAATGAGTCTCTGTCTCAAAAAAAAAGGGGGGGGGGAGGAAGAAGCTGAAGAGACTACTCAGCAGGTAAAGACCCTTTCTGTCAAGCCTGCCAATATGAGTTCTATTCTTGGGGTGTACACAGCAGAAGGAGAGAACTGCATCTACCAGTTATCTCTGACCTCCAAGTGAACCCTTCCTGTCCCCACACACAATAAATTTATACAGGTGATAAGATTGAAATAGTGGAAGCGTTAAAAGGCAATATAAAGAGGTCATAGCCTGTAACTGGAAAAAAATAAATAAAGAGCAAGCAGAACTTTTAAAGTGAAGAAGATAGCATATTAGTCAGTACTGGTCCCTTGTCCTGTAGCATCCTGAGACTTTGCTGAACCACTTTGCCTCCTGCAAACAAAAGCTGTGCTGCCATCTCAATGTTTAATACAAAGAGTTTATATCATCTAGCATAAGAAAATATTGAAATTCAAAAGGAAACAGTGCCTGGAAGTTAGCAGCAACAGGAGGAGAGTTCTGAAAGGGCACTGACTGCAGCAGAGAGGCAGCAGGCACTCAAGGGGCCCATCTTGGGAATTCTAAGGCCGGGAATTAGGATGTCCTGAATCAATGAAGCATGGGAGGTGAGGAGCTTCACAAAGGGGTCAGACCAGGCTGGCCAGCAAGAAAAGGTGTTCTCTGGGGCATTGACCTGGCGCTGAGGCACTTCAGGCTCACGGCACCTGCAGGAGGACACAGGAGTATCTTCAGCTTCCTCAAGCAGAGTAGGTGCTCCAGGAGCTGGGGTTGTGAATGAATGGCAATGTGGAACAGCAAGCCAAATCACAGAATAATTAAAAACCAGCGCTGAACACAGCCAAAGACAGCAGAAGCCACAATCTGAGAGCAGGTTCCTGACATGTTGTCAGAATTAAAGTTCATCTGATAGAATTATCACTTTACCTAATTTTTAAGAAAAAATAATTTTAATAGTTTCTCAGAATTGAAATAATCTGGCAATTTCTTATACCCACCTCACAGCTTTTTGTCACCTGAGCTGAAAGTCATAGTCCCTCAGAACTACTTGTCTATCTGGACTTATCTTGATATGACACTTACCTGTCCTTGCTCATGAGAGATGGTCAATAGTATCATTCCCTCACAGTAATCTGTGACAGCTGCCTCCAAGTGAACAATGTTCTGAGCAAGGACAACTATCCTTAGCCAGTTAATAGATGCATATGTGTTTTACCCAAGAAAGCAAAAATAACAGTTGTCAGATATAGATCGTGTCCTACTGTAAGGATGGTGAATTGAAACTGAAGTAAGACGGCTTCTCTTGGTGGCGGCAGTTTCCAGTTTTTATGTCATCTTCACCTCTTCTTATATTTCTTCCCAATATATCTCTTTTGAATTAATTAATTAATTAATTCACTTTACATTCCAGTCATAGCCCCCTTCCTCCTATTTTCCTACCTCCCTCCTCCCCTATTCCAGAAAAGGGGACCCCCCTACCCACCCACCCCAGCTCATTAAGTCACATGAGGACTGAGTTCATCCTTTTCCCCTATGGCCTGGTAAAGCAGTCCTTTCAGAGGGAAGTGATCAAAAAGCAGGCAACAGAGTCCATGTCAGAGTTGGCCACAGGCCCCACTGGGCCCTGGTTAGTTGGTTCTGTTGGTCTTCTTGTGGAGCTCCTGTAACCTCTAAGTCCTTTTATCCTTCTCTCCACTTTTCCACTAGACTCCCCTGCTTCGCCCAATATTTGGCTGTGAGTCTCAGCATCTGCTTCCAACTGTTGCTGGGTGGGGCCTCTAAGAGGACAACTCTGAGAGGCTCCTGTCTTAAAGCATAGCAGAGTTATAGTATCAGGGCCTGGCTCTCTTCCATGGGGTGGGTCTTGGGTTGGGCCAGGCATTGGTTGGACATTCCCTCAATCTCTGCTCTATCTTTGTCCCTGCAGGTATTGTAGGCAGGGTAAGTTTTAGATTGAGTTTTTTTTTTTTTTTTTTTTTTTTTTTTTTTTTTTTTTTTTTTTTTTTGTTGTTTTGTTTTTTTTTTTTTTTTTTTTTTTTTTTTTTTTTTTTTTTTTTTTTTTTGTGGGTGGGTTGGTGTTCTCCTCCCTTCACTAAGAGTCTTGTCTAGTAGAGGGTGTCCTCCTTGGTCTCCATGGCCTCTGCTACTAGGAGTCTCAGCTAGAGTCCCCTTCATATCCTCCCAGGGGCCTACTCTGATTTAGCTCTCCAGCTCATTACAGAGATGCCCTCACCCACCCAGTAACTTCTCTTGGTTTGTGTTTGTGGCTATGCTTTAGGGGCTATCATATCATGGTACTAGCTATTAAAACATCTATTTGTTTCTTCAATCTAAAAGTATTTCATGTTTTCTTCTAATTGTCACAGAAATATATAGTTTTGCTTTGCCCTTCCTTTTGGCTTTGCTGTATCTTCCACTGTCTTGTCTGTCCTTTGTTAACTGCAGGCCCATAGCTCACATTAACCTGGGTACACCCCTTCACTGACTAATGATAAGTGAGACTCTTGAGAGGCCAGTGGACACTGGAAGCCATGCTCTTGGCTGGTTCTACAAAGCTCAGAGTCAAAAAACAAAACAAACAAAACAGGTGAAAAGAATGTGTAAGCTGCAGCACCTGCTTGCATCCTCACTCTAAGAACCATGGGTGCCCCCTGTGCCTGAGTCATCAGTTCCTCCTGTTAAAACCACACAGGGAAAAAACATTATCTTCCATGTGGTAAAAAGAACAATAAAAACACCACATTTGAAGGATGAATGCTGTTGATGCTTCAAGAGGAAAGGTGTGTCTTTTTCTCAAAGCTTTTTCTTTACACCTGTGACTCGAATTTGAATAGTTGATGTGGGGATCCTATGGTTCGTGATCACCAGAACATGTAAATTCAGCATGAAGCTAAAGCCACTGCTTCTGTGTTTCAGACAGATGTAATGCACCAAAACATTTATGACTACATCCATGTGGATGACCGACAGGACTTCTGCAGACAGCTCCACTGGGCCATGGACCCTCCACAGGTGGTGTTCGGGCAGTCCCCACATGCTGACACAGGTGGGCTCACTTCACTGGCGTCCACACCTCTGGTGCCCTTCCCACCCCAATTAACACAGTCTAGAAACTCCCTCCTGGACCTGTCCAGAGGTTTGTTTCCTGGACTACTGTAGAGCCATCAAGTTGACAATCAAGATTAATAATCACAACTCTACTCATTGTCATGTTAACAGCTGAACACATCACTTTAAATTGTAACAGGGACCCGTAATAACTCTCAGGGACATGTGCCTAGAGCAGTAACACCTCCCATTACCTCTTATAGTTCCACCACCATAGGCTGGGGGCTGTGGGACTTTGTAGTATACTCAATCCAGATTCAGGCTCTGCCATATTTGATATTTTCAACACTGCCAGAGATCCCAAGAAATTTTAACTTGTTTCAATAACCCCCTGAAGCCTCTTATCTACCAGGCAGCCTCTTTGGACCAATTTACATTTAACTGAAAAACAAAAACAAAAACAAAACATTCCATTGGAAATAGTTATCCATTGCTCACTATTACTCCCCAATTAATACATTGTGCCCTATTGTTACCCAATTGATGGCTGTGCATAGAATGTTTCCATACGTAGACAGATGCAGGCGGGTCCTGGACTTTATGCAAGAGCTCATTCAGATGATGATTTCCAACAGAAACTTTAAGTCTAAGAAAAACTTCCCCAAAGCTTCAATATCCAACAGCATAATTTGTCTTAGATCCAAGGTGCCTACATATCATATTATTTCTACAGCTCAAACAATACTAAACAACTGACTCTTAGTCACACATGCAGCAGTCAATGTCATCAAAGTCATGAAGGGTAGGGCTAATGAAAGTGAAATCCACCAAAGTGTTGTCTCTTGGAGACATGGGGATGGCAAAGGCTTGGAGACCCATGGTGAGATGTGCATTCTAGCCAGAGTGGCATGGTTGTTACAGCCAGTTACATGTTCTCTCATATATCTGTGGTCTGTTGTTTCCCAGACTAATCGTCACATTTTGATTTGCATTATTTTAATTGGCATATATTAATTTTCATTATCTTGGCAGACAATACCATCCTGGGGAAGCTGCTTAGGGCTCAGGAAGGGGGCAAGGGATTGCCTTCCGAGTACTCGGCCTTCTTGACACGCTGCTTCATTTGTCGTGTTCGCTGTCTGCTGGACAGCACCTCTGGCTTTCTGGTGAGTGGGTGGATTCCAGGGATATGTGGGATACTGTTTACTGTGGTGAAGAAAAGGTGAGGACAGTGTGAGCACTGTGAAGAGGCTCCAAACAAGTAAGATGGAAGAGCTGGACCTTGATAGCATGCACTTGTATGTAGGTGGGGGTGAGTGGGAGGCCTGAGAGGTCTGGATGATTATAAGAAAAGCAGATGAAATATTTAAAATTGACAACAATTTTCAATTTAAGTTTAGGTGTATATTTATTTAGAACTTATTTCAAAAGCATTTTCTAGGGCTGGATGTGTATTAAATTGGCATCAGAGGTATGTGTTAATAGGGACTTGTCTTAGTTGGAGTTACTGTTGCTATTATGAAGCACCATGACCAGAAGCACATTAGAGAGGAAGGGGTTTATTTAGCTTAAACTTCCACATCATAGTCCATCACTGAAAGAAGTCAGGACAGGAACTCAGGCAGAACCTAGAGGCAGAAGCCGAAGCAGAGGTCAGAGCTGCTTTTTGGCTTGCTCAGCCTGCTTTCTTATAGACTCCAGAACCACCAACCCATGGATGCCCTCACTCACTGTGGTCTAAGCCCTCCCACATCAATGATTAATCAAGAATATGACCCACAGGCTCATCTACAGCCCATCTTATGCAGGCGTTTTCTCAACAAAAGCTCCCTCCTTTCTGATGATTAAACTAACCAGGACAGGACTGAAGGAGTCTGGAAGTTAGTGTGGGATTTTGATATGTTACAGGTCTGTGCTAGTAGGAAACTAGTAGGGAGGTAGGTTCTGGGGGCAGGTAAGGGAAGTGATGGCTCTTCCTAAGAGTAAGCTTTTCTTTATTGCTAGATTTTTTCAGTAGGTAATAAAGGCTTTTGTTCTAATAATGTTTCATTCTAAAGTTTAATTGTGTTAAAGGTGTTACAATAATGAATTCTATTCATGAGAGGGTTTTACCGTATAACAGAGCAGACACAAACTTAGAATAAAACTGAAACAAATACCTGATAGAGGAATTAGTTTGATTTTAAAGTTGTAATAATATCTACAGAAATAAGTGTCTCCAGTAGCTTAATTTACCTTCATAAGACCTGCAGGGAATTAAGCCAGTTAAATTTCCAACAGGAATGGAAGACTTGTCTTGTTCCTGATTTCAGTGGGATTGCTTTAAGTTTCTCTCTGTTTAACTTGATGTTGACCATTGGCTTGCTGTATATTGCCTTTATTGTGTTGAGGTATGTGCCTTGTATCCCTCATCTCTCCAAGACTTTAAACATGGATGGGTGTTGGATTTTGTCAAAAGCTTTTTCAGTGTCTAATGAGATAATCATGTGGTTTTTTTTTCTTTCAATTTGTTTATATAGTAGATTACATTGATGGATTTTCATATGTTTAATTGTTCCTGCATCCCTGGGATGAAGCCTACTTGATCATGATGGATGATATTTTTGATGTGTTCCTGGATTCAGTTTGTGGGTATTTTATTGAGTATTTTTGTGTCGATGTTCATAGGGAAAACTGGTCTGAAATTCTTTGTGTGGTTTAGAATCAGGGTGACTCTGGCCTCATAGAATGAGATTGGCAGTGTTCCTTTGTTTCTGTTTTGTGGAATAGTTTAAGGTGTAAGCTCTTTTTTGAAAATCTAGAATTCTGCACAGAAACCATCTGGCCCAGGACTTTTATGGGGGCGGGGGAGACTTTAAAAGACTGCTTCTATTTCCTTAGTGACTATAGGACTATTTAAATTGTTTACCTGATCTTGATTTAACTTTGGTAAACGGTATCTATAAAAAACAAACATCTATTTCATTTAGATTTTCCAGTTTTGTGGAGTACAGGCTTTTGAAGTAAGACCTAATGATTCTTTGGATTTCCTCAGTGTCTGTTTTTAATGTCCCCCTTTCCATTTCTGATTTGTTAATTTGAATATTGTTTCTCTGCCTTTTAGTTAGTTTGGCTAAGGATTTGTCTATCTTGTTGATTTTCTCAAAGAACCAGCTCTTGGTTACATTGACTCTTTAAATTATCTTTGTAATTTATTGATTTAAGCCCCGAGATGGATTATTTCCTGCTGTATACTCCTCTTGGGTGTGTTTGCTTCTTTTTGTCCTGGAGCTTTCAAGTGTACTTTTAAATTGCTAGTATGAGATCTCTCCAATTTCTTTATGAAGGCATTTAGTGCTATGAACTTTTCACTTTGCACTGCTTTCATTGTGTCCCATAAAGTTGGCTATGTTGTGCATTCATTTTTACTGAATTCTAGAAAGTGTTTAATTTCTTTATTTATTCTCTGACCCAGCGGTCATAGAGTAGAGAGTTGTTCAGTTTCTATTACTTTGTGTTTGTTATTGTTAAGCTCCAGCTTTAATCCATGGTGGTCCGATAAGATATAAGGGGCTATTTCAATCTTCTTGTATCTGTTGAGGCTTGCTTTGTGACTGAGTATGTGGTCAATTTTGAGAAGTTTCCACGTGGTGCTGAGAAGAAGGTATATTCCTTGGTCCCCAGGAGGATGTGCTCCACCAACATAATGGAGGCATGTGTGTTACCGCTACTTTTAAACTCTATTTTATTTCCATTTCTTAATGCCTCTTTCTCCCTACTCCACCCCAATCCTTTCCAACATCACAACAGCAGTTAGGAGAGAAAAAGAAGGTTAGTTGGGAGAGGGAGTGTAGCTCTCTTTGGCTCCTTTCTGCTGGTGAGGGTTGTTGGGTCCCTTGGCGGAAGTCCAATCTTCTTTTCAGGATATCTCTTATTTCTTCTTGTCACACTGCATCTACAGCAAGCAGGAGCAGCAGAGGGAAGCACCAGCAGCCTTTTTCTTTCTTTGAGTGGGTTCAACACTCTCTGGGCTCTGGCATTTATTCCCTCTCCAGAGTCCTCAGATTTAAACTATCTGCAGCTGGCAAAGAGTCCCTCTCAGAGCCCGCATAGCAAATAGTTTGCTGCTGTGAACAACTTGAATCAGTCCCACATCCCACACCTGGGATTAAAACAAAAACATGTTTACATATCATAAACCAAAGCTTCTATGATACAGGTGTTTCCTAACGTTTTAGGATGAGACTTGCTTGATGGTATTGCTACAAAATTACCCTCACATACTTGAGTCCGCTATGTGAACAGCATGTTTTTCTGTCTTTAAAACACCAGACTATGCAGTTCCAAGGAAAACTAAAATTCCTATTTGGACAGAAGAAGAAGGCACCATCAGGAACCGTACTGCCTCCCCGGCTCTCATTGTTCTGCATTGTGGTGCCAGTCCTGCCTTCTGTGGCTGAAATGAAAATGAAAAGTGCCTTCTTGAGGGCGAAGCACAGGGCAGACATTGTGGTTACAATGGATTCAAGGTGAGCATGGATTTTAACATTGTGACATTGGATGATGAGAGCAAAAAGCTCTATATGTTGTAATATCTTTTTCCCAGCCAAAAAATAAACATGAAGTTCGGTATTTTTAAAAGCATTACACAATGTACCCGACAACTCTTAGGGGAAAGCCGCTTTTTAAAATCGGTGCGAACTACAGCACCACACACTTTCATGCTCTGGAGCTGCACTTACCCTCCAGGCTCGGCCCTCAGAGAGGCCAAAATGGCCTGTCACCTCTGTGGGCCCTGCCTCCTCCGCAGTTAATTGGTGTTGGGGACAGCACAGGAAGATCTATCTAGTGGTCAAATTTGAGGTTAGTGTGGACTGTGCCAGCTTTCTAGGCCCTCATTTGGCCAGTCCTGTGGCATTTTCTTTGTTTTTCAGGAGCAGAAAACACACCCAGTTTTCTGGGCCATTTACAGGAGTTATTTCAAATGCTATGCATATAAAGTTATTTTCTACCTGGTGTAGAGACATGGGGGTATGAGATCAGAGGGAAGACAGATTGAGACACAGTGATGCCTCAGTTCTGAATTTGATTTTTGTTGTGTGACACTATTCCTGGAGAGACATGAACAAATATCTCCTTGCTTGATATGGTGAACTGATGACAGATCAAAGTATGGACAGCACACAGTCCAGCTTGGTGGACCAATGGGTTTCATTATGCGTGAGAGGATACTTACAGGAGCAGAAGTGACTCAAAGAGAGCTGCGCTGATGCCCACCTCAGCATGAGTGACACCTCACAAAAGCTGGAAATCTGGAAACATTGCACAGCCTTCAGGCAGCTCAATAGGTCACTTGAGCCCATAGGTCACCTTTCCTGATAGCTCAGTTGGTCTGAGCCTTTCCTAAGCAGCTCACCTTGTATGAGGGTCTTCTGGGCACCTTGGCTTGTGAGATTCTTAGCAGTTTTTAACTGTGCGTATATTCATGAGAGATGCCTAGTAAATCCATTCAGTTTCAGGAACTTCGTGAAGATGTTCTGAGTTATTTACTTCCTGTCTTAATGATCTTCCCTGAAGGATGGAATGTTTATCTTTCCTTAGAACGTCTTGTTTTACTTCCCTGTAAAAATCCTGTCATTAAATATTCCTTTTACATCCTTAAGAGCTTCTCTCTGAGATGGAAGGTTTTAATCTTAGAGGAAACTGCCACATAATGATTTTCCACATAGATTGTGGGCAACACTTTCTGGTGTTCACTATATAGTAGTAGTCAAACAAACAAACCCCAAATTCCCAGTCGATTGTTATTCAGTGAATAGAACAAACTGCCCATCTTCTCCCTCCAGAGCATACCAAGATCCCAGGCTGTGGCTGCATTAGTCAGAACAGCAAGGCCTGTAATAAACAGTGAAAGTTGAAATAGGCCCTCCATCTATTTAAAATGAACCAGGAGTTTCAGCTGTAACCCTGACTCTATTCCTAATCCGAACCATGGTGCTCCTCTCATGGAGTCATTGTGAGCTCTCTTCCGGCCTTAGTTGCTGGAAGAGTACTGGAGAGGCCATAAGCTAGGACTAAGCAATAGATTGGTCACTCAGTCTTGGCTGCAGCAGAGACACCACAAAGGATGAAGGGGGTTGTGGTGTAGCAGAGCAAACAGGATCCCTTCCTTTTCAGCTAGTGATCCAAGGGAGAGCACAGAATAGTCCATGCATCAGGAGGGCTCATTAGAGTCATTTACCCGGGACACTTGGGGCATGATATCCTCAAGTCAAAATGGGGATGCCAGTAGAATGGGCACTGCCTCTCCTGAAATGGCCCGACAAGGTATTTAACCGCCCTCATGGAGACTGTACTGTAGGAGGGGACAAGACTGATGAGGAAATGGTTATCCCAGAGGGTTACAGCTTTCTAACCACAGAGCTCTGGGAACACTAATGCTGTGCTCAGAGCTGGGCCTGTAGAGTGACCTCTAGTGCAACCTTGAATTCCAAGCAGGAGAAGGCAATTTCTGGTACCATTTCACTCAGTCTCGGAAGCATGATGGGCACAAGATTGGGTACATGGGACACCCCCTTTCAAGGAGACACCTGGATGGATTTGTAGGATTTCTGAAGATGGCATCTCTAGAAGTAGGTTTCATACTGTGCAAAATATTGGAACTCTAATGGAGAACCTTGTGTTCAGACTCTGCCCCCTCTGCTTTGAGTTGAATTCAGAACGGCTATCAGCAAACACACCACAGTTCATTCTCTGCAGGGGCAGAGATGGCGGTGCCAGGCCCTGAGAGCTGGCTCTGGGAGCAGCTGCTGTCTCTCACAGCTTTTGTAATGAGGACATTGTGTAGGCTGTTCCTCTTTATTTCTTCAGCCTGCTATGTCCTTTCACCTATCTGCTAAATTTTATTTAAAATCCTCAAATCAACCATTGTCCATAGATACACAGTAGGAAGATATGACTCTCAGAGAGTACACATTCTGAGAAGTGATCCAGGAGACCAGGCTTCCCTCTCTCTCAGTCTCAGCAACTCACAGACCCCATGTACAAAGAAATAAGCCACACAGAAATAAGAACACTTTGGAGTTAGTCCAGCAGACAGAGTTTGAAGCCCAGCACTGATACCCAGTAAAGGGGCATTGTCAGGCAAGTCACCTAAATTTCTCCTTCAAAAAGCAAAATGAATCTATCAGGATGACCCAAAATTATTCTAAATGGAACTTAAGGGCAAAATCTACAACACCAGTAGTGCTAGCACACCAGGCTCAGCCACTCATCCAAATATATCTATTAAAGAGACCACTCACAATAAAAATGGAGAAGGGAGACATTGACGGTGGTACATTGGAGACAGGAACATTTGAAAGGGTCCTGCCCCATATTTGGAGCACTTACATAAGATTTTGGCTTAAATAGAGGCAGAATAGGAGTAGGGATAAGAGGTATACTTAGTTAAGCAGTTCTAGTCAAGGAAGGTATGGTAATTTGGTTAACCATTGTCTCCATTCTGGTTCTGCAAAGTGGTCTGAAGAAATCCTTATTCCTTGAGGAGATAAACTGGGTTTCAGGAGATATTTACTGCTTCTTCAAGCTTCAGTCCCACCCTCATGGACAGTCTGTTTTATGAGGCTCCCCTATTGCTGGAATCCAAGGTGTCTGCAGGTTTGTGAAAGGAGTAGAAGCATCTTGTCCCCTTTTAAGAACATGAAACAGAGCCAGGTGGTGGCGGCAGCACACACATCCCAGCACTTGGAAGGCAGAAGCAGGCAGATCTCTATGAGTTAAAAGCTAAATGGTCTATAGAGCAAATTCAGGACAGCCAAGGCTATACGAAGAAACCCTGTCTAAACGAAAAAGAAAAAAAAATAATATGAAATAGAATGCAGTAAAGAGCTGACAATAAGATTCTCCCATTATTCTTTGTGCCTTAAGCCTTAAAGACGATGAATGAAATAGTGTGCTGGCTAGTTTTATGTCAACCACAAACAAGAGTTATAGGAAAAGGAGGGAACCTCAACTGAGAAAAATGCCTCCATACGATCCAACTGTAGGGCCTTAGTGATTGATGGGTGGTGCTATCCCTGGAGCTGATGGCCCTCCAGTTCTATAAGAAAACAGGCTGAGCGAGCCATGATTGAGCAACCCAGTAAGCAGAACTCCTCCATGGCCTCTGCATGAGCTCCTGTCTCCAATTATCTGCCCTGCTTGAGGTCCTGCCCTCACTGCTTTTAATGATGAACTGTTACATGGAATTGTGAAATAAACTCTTTCTTCCTCAAGTTGCTTTTGGTCATGTACTTCATCACAGCAATAATAGCCCTAAACAAGACAAATAGGGTAGGTAGCCCTAGTTCCTAGATAGATGCTCCAGGAACAATTAATGTACTATGTAGGTGATCTAAAGTAAAGAACACAGATGCAATGTGAAGGTAGAGATGCCAGACTTTCATTCTGCTTTTAGAGTTTTTGTGGACTCAGTGAGGATTCTGGTTCTTAATAAAAGCAGCTTCCAAGTGCTTGATACTAACTCTCATCACACCCCCAACACTCACGCTCCCATATTTACCCTGAGGGTAGTGGCTTCATGATCAGTAATTAATTGTTATGATGATTGTATGAAACACAACTTCCTTGAATCACAATAGTCAAGCTTACTTTTATTCTGACTTTCTGGAGGGGAGGAAGGTGCAATCTCTAAATGCCATACACCCCTTGAAGTAATTCATTAGCTTTGTATTGGACCCCAAAAGTTCTATAAGAAAACAGGCTAAGCAAGAAAAAAAAAACCCTCTGCAATATAACTATTAAAAGGTATAAGTTAATTTCTATCTTCTCTTGAGCAAGCAGTAATATTTGTCTTGCTAATTTCTTTCATTGTCATATTGTTTCCATACATTGATGTTGTTATCTGGTCTTCACAGGGCAAAAGCTGTTACAAGTCTGTGTGAATCAGAATTGCATCCCAAACCCAATTACATAGCAGGTACTTCTAAAACTTCATTTTCTCATCTCATCTCTATGGCAAGATGCTTTTGTCCCTGAAGAGCTCCCCATGCCTACAGAACTCTATATTCCCTGTAGATGTCATGGCCAGTGGGAAGTACCACTGCCCAAGATAACTGCCTACTGCTGTTACTCTGGTCCTGGTCATTGCTGGGAACAAACCTCATCATTAGCCCTCATTGTGACATCCTTTTCCTCTCTAAACTCTAACAGGAAGGAGCAATGGAGAAAATGGCATTTCTCTCTTTAGGGGACAAACAGATAGGAGCTACTGGGCCCAGGCTCTAGCCAGGCCTTCGTGTCTATGCCTCAGGGGTGGTTCTGACCTCCTGGATCCCAAGGGGACTTCAGGGTAAGTGGTAACAGACTACACAGTCCCAATCTCTATTAAATCACTGTGACTATCAGAGTGAATAGAATGGGGTAGGCACAGAGAAGAAATAGTTGCTGTAGCCCTGACACCTGCGTGCCTGTAGACATCCTCTCAGCCTGGGTAGCAAGCATTCAGGGAGGAGTATGTTTGTTCCAGAAATCCTTTCAGGACACAGTCCTTCTCCCACCTGCCCACCCTCTCACCCCATCCTGACCAAGGGTATCTTCACCAAGATGGCTACTAAGTAGCACCCTCCTCATCTCTTATCACACAGGTGCTAGTCCTGAAGCCACAGTGTCCTGTGGTCAACCACAGGATTGTTCTTTTTAGTTTGATAGTCCCTAAAATATCATATTACTCATGGTCATATGGCTGACGGAGGACACTCTCCCATGCCAAGAAATGCCTTCCTGGAGCAAGGGCTGCCTGGGAAACTGGGGGGCAAGGACAGGAAGATAGAGCAAGGAAGGCTCTTCACTGGTCCCTGACTGACAAAAAGGCCAGTGTGTTTTGGGAGGAATTGAAGCTGCCCTTGGGATTTAATTAGTGTGGTGCTAAGTTGCCATCCTCTCATAGAGAGGCTGAGGCCCTAAGGTAGTGAGACTATCACTTCTGTTGCTATGTACAATGGCTATCTTTTCTCTGAAGGGACAAAGAAGAGGACCAGAAGCATGTACTAAGGAGATCCCCTGGTGCCCGGGGCCAGAGGGAGATGCACAAGTACAGTTATGGCTCGGAGACACCAGTACGCTTGAGGCACCTGAACTGGAACATAGAACAGCGAAGTCAGGAGGACCCTACCAAGCTGACTCGACAGCCCAGTAAGAATGAGTCCTCCACATGTCTGGCACCCTATGGTTCCTGTGTGCCCTACTCTGGGAGCCAGGGCATGTTTGGGGTCAGCAATGTGGCTTCTTTCAGAGATTCACCAGACCATCCCACTGGTGCCTACTGCAGCCAAATGAACAGATCCTTGCAGGAGATCCACCAGCGCCAGATGGAGCCTTCCCCTTGTCATGTCCCCCAGGGCAGCCTGGGATCGAGAACCCCTCTGCCTGGAACGCAGCGCTTCACAGCCAGGGGCCTTTCGACAGAGGATGCAAAATTGCCCAGCCTGCCAGTGACCATCGGAACCCCATGTAATCCAGTATTGTCACTGGAAGTGCCGATCAAGAGGGAAAGTGAGTCTGGATCCCAGGATATAGCTGATGCCAGCACAACTAGCCAGGTGTGGCTGGGAGCCAGTGACATGGCTAGGAGGCATCTGGTCAGTTTCCCAGCCAGGTTGCACCTGAAAACAGAACCTGACTATAGGCAACAGGTCTGTACCCCACACCTTGGGCATGGTATGCTGGGAGCTAATCCCCACAGCAAGGATACTGTCGGATCCTGCAGGGAGCAGGCTCCTCTTTATCCTACACATTGCACCTGCCTGGATCCAGAGCTTCCTCCTCAACTCTTCATGCAGGGCCACAGTGAGAGCCAGCACCCTCCTTTGGGCCAAGGCTGCAGAGCTCCTATTGTTAAGCGTGAGCCCCTGGAATCACCAGCCTGGACCGTACCTGGTCAGGTGGCTGTGCCCAGGGTGTTCCCTAAGAGTGCCTCTATAACTGTGATCCCACCCAAAGGCTCCAATGGAATTTTCCTACCCTAGAGCTGCTGCTCAGCTGGAAGTCTTAGTCCTTGGATGATGGAATGTGATCAAGGATTCTTCTAGTGAAACTCTTTACGGGACTCAATGGGCAAGGCGAGATCCCCTGCCTCATGTGTGCACTTACTTAGACATGTAGCTGAGCAGTACAGCACCAAGGGACTCTCATGCATAAATCTCAGTCTGTTCAAATGGACAGTTTCTCTTTCAGAAATTAAAATGTTTAAGGAAGTAGCCAATAGTATTCTATGCTGGGCAGCGCTCAAATGATTGTCAAAGTGGTGCGTCCCTAATGCCCAAGCTTGCTAAACCTGTATGCAGCAGGAGCTAAGGCTCCAAGTCAGGATCTGATACCATACTTGGCATAGTGGTGGTCAGGGAAACATTCTGTCCCAGGGTGTTTTCTGTGGGTCGCTGAGCACATTTTATGTACCTGTGTCCCTGGGCACATCACATGGTGGAGGCTACAGTTTCCAGGCCAGGAACCAGAGAACACAAAGGGTAATGAAGAGGCATTGTCCCTGGCTGTTGTCTACAGGACTTCCAGGTAAGGCAACAGTTCCTAGCCCAGGGAGACTTAGGGACAGGAAGACATCCAGCATTTGTTTTGATTTGTAAAGGCAATGCACTCTGATTATAGGAAATGTGGATATCATGTATAAATCAGAAAGGAAAAGTCACCACTAACCACCAGCAAAATGATGTATAGCTGGTAGTACAATTGAGAGTGTTCCAAGGAAGGGCTTAGATCAGAAGCCTTTATCCATTAGCACAGCATCCACCGAACAGGAAAAGCCTGCTGTGCTCTGCTTGCCTGTTTGGTACAGTCTTCCTCCCTCCGTCTCTGATGCCACTTCTGAGGAACGGCAGGAGCTTGACGGAAAGGCTCGTGTCTAATTCTAGCAGGCAGTCTCTTCAATACAGACTTTCTCTCCTTTACCTATAGCTCCAGGGTATCGCTGCTCAGCCACTGGCTTAGTGAAGAACCTGCCTGGAAGATGCCTGTCCCTTACCAGAATCAGGTTGAGTGAGCAGGACTAGGTCTTCTGCGTAGCTTTTGAGCTGTCTGGTTCCCAGGAGGACTCACCGTGGGACAGGGATATGACTGAAGATTTTCTAGAACTGAGATGCTAACCGTAAGAACCAGAGACTTGTGTTCTCTCTGTCCCTCAGTTGATTTTCAAAGGGTACTACAGGAGATGTGCTGTTGTAGATGTGCGGTCTGCTCATACCTCCACTCCAGCTTCCTGTTCCCTAAAGCCTGAAGTCAGGATGGTTTCCCAGTCTGCCCCTGTGCACCTGTCTCCCTCATTCCATCAAACTGTCCCAGTCCCATGTTACATATTTCTGCCAAGCATAGCTTATCCTGTGGATATTAATGAATAGCAAGAGGTAGAATTTGAGTGTTCCTCTACACCTTCTGTTCTAACCACATGCCCAGCTCCTGAGGGCAGGACATGCTCAAACCACTCACATACCTGCCGTTCTAGCATTTCCCTCTGAAAGTGCTTAGCTGTGTTCCTGTCCTCAGCCACACTCAGCATCCCATACACTTCTTACACAAGGAGCAGAGAACAAAGCCAACTGTTATATATATAACAATATATACAACATTTACCAAGAATCCTGGAGCCAGTAGAAGAAACCTAGGAAAAGAATCCATGAAAATGTAATTCAGAGCATAATCAGGCACGGTGCACCCGAGAGACAGAAGAGAGGATGAGTAGTTCAAGCCTCCACGAGACCTTATCTCAAACAAAACAAAACAAAACAAAACAAAACAAAACAAAACAAAACAAAACAAAACAAAACGTATTATTACTTACTTACCAATTTTAGCCAGATTCCCATCCCCTTGATATGTAACCAAAGAGCTGTGTCCCCGATGAAGTCCAGACACCCTCTGCTCAGGTAGTCTGAACCTTTCAAATGTACCTCATCTGCACCCCTGCTGGGATGACATACCAAATGTGGAGTGTGGGCAGCTCAGCTGGGACCTGGGCTTCCCTGCAAGGCAGCGATTGTGGACAGAGTTGTTGCACTTGGATGTCGGTTCTGCAGATTTTTTTGGCAGCATTACATGGTAAGTTTGGATACCTGGTGCCAACACTTTCCAAAGGAGCTCAGATCTCTCAAACATGCACTTTTGTTGCTCATTCAATACAAATCTCCAGTCATCATGCACAGGAAGTCCACAAAGGTTGCTCCTACTTAAAAATTTCTCCATTTACACTAACTACAGGCATGTTTTCTTGTGATACCTAGCTTTTACCTATATGGCTAGAAAATATCAAAAAGTCAAATTTTATGAGACATGGGCTAGGAAGGAATAAATAAAGTGTCCTTTATATTTGCAATTTCTACTGGAAAAAAAGTCCTCAAAATGTAGACCCAGTGAAGTTTAAACAGATACACTACAATGCAGCTTTCTGTGCTGTTTTCTCATTGTTCTTGTTTTACAAGAGAATCCAAATGCATTCCTTTGTGGTTTGTACTAAATTTGCAAAACTTGTGTAAAATAAATCTCACATTGCCATGTATTTAGTATAAGATTGTGTGCCTTTTCCTTCAGAATGCTTTAGGTTCACATTCTAGGACAGCAGAAGGGGATAATAAATGTAAAACTAGAAGGGCTAGAGTTGAGGGTTGGGTTTGAGTCCTCCTCTAATCTCTTTGGGGGTTGGAACCCTCAGGTACCCCAGACTCACACTATCTGTGAAAAGTGAGGAAGCCATAGCAGAGGTCGTCTTTGATCTGAAGATAGTTTTCTCCTGCTCCTGCAGTAGTTACCACATTGTAATCCCTTTTCTTTATGGCTTATGCATTTTGTATCTTTACAACAGTCTCTGTGGCTTTGAGAAAACTTGGGCAATTTGATGCTAATTTTCTGAGGCTTAATTGGCCACTGTGAGAAACTTCCTCCTTTACTAACCCTTTTGTTTCCTTACATCTAAATTTTTCTCCTATAACAGTTTCACCATGTTTAATCCACTTACTTGCACTCATTTCTACTTCCCATTCTGTTTTCAATTATGTATGATTCCCCTTTTCCCACTTTCTCTGCTGTTTGGAATCCTCTATGCTCTCATCCTTCTCTTTTTCTACTTGTTTGAAAGCTGCAATTCAATATCCTGGCTGCATATTTAATAACATATAATCTGGAGCTAAGCAGAAACTCTGTCCTCTGAGAACAAGAACAGGTCTTGGCCACATCAGAATTCACTTCTGTTGATACTGAGGAGGGTCAAAAAGCCCCTCTGGATTTCCTTTGCCAAAGGGTAGGCCTCAGAACTACTCCTTAGGCTGAGAAGTGAAGTGTCTTTGGCAGCCTTCTCTACTCTAGGGCCCAGCATAACCATGCAGCCTTCTAAACATCCCAGTTTCATTTGTGTTTCTGGATCCACCCTTGCACAAAGGAGGCTGTGATCATCTGGGTTTCCAAAAAGAGTCTCTGTCTGCTCTCCACATACTTGGAACCTGTGCCTCCTCCCTTGCTCTCCGTGGGTATAATCCTGAGATGGGGCCACTCATCTTCCTGCTTCAGGGCAGTAGAACCATAATTACTACATTGTTTCTTTCCCTACATTGGCCCTGGTTACTCCTGTGCCTGCCTATTAATCCTCATATACATTCAAAAGTATGCTTAGTATATTCATCCATTGATCCCAAGTGTCTCCTTAGCTTTGTCACTATGTAGTTGCCACAAACAGAAATCAAGAAGGATTCTTATTAATTTGTAAGGAAACCGAAGTTGAGTCCTTTACTGAAGCAGTTCACTTCTTACTAGGCTAGCTAACTGAACCAGTTAGGGAATATCATAGCTAAACATTCCACTACATAGCGGGCACACTAGATTAGGGTTAAATATAAGCTAAAACCAAACATGTAACCAAACCAAACCAAACCAAACCAAACCAAACCAAACCAAACCCCTGCAGCTTTTGTCTTGGTAGCTGTGCCTCCTGACTCATTCATCTAAACATTCACGAAGCTTACATTTTTCCTTGTATATCATAAAATAAGGGGCCTGTGCACTTTTCCAATTGCAACTCATACACTAGGGGAGGGTCTGCATATTCAAAAGACTGACTTCTTTTGCGTTATGGTTATGACAGGTTACCTACATTGTTCCACTGTTTACTGAAATCTGCCCCATCATCCAATGATTTGGGAGATCCAGACTTTTAAGTGTTGTTTTAGGTAGGTGCACCAACTCAACAAGAGTATATGCAGAACAAACAAACAAACAAACCTGTCAAGTCAGTGTTGTCAGACCTGATGGGTTAGTGAAAGAACCGAAACCCGCCAATATTTACTAAAAGTTCATACCAGTGTGGGAAAGTCTGTTTCTGGCTGTTCCTAGTTGCCAAGGCAACGTGACGTTTCCCTGCTTCCTTTAGCTGGAGGAATTCCACCAACTGTTTTTTGCTTCTTCTTCTTCTTCTTCTTCTTCTTCTTCTTCTTCTTCTTCTTCT
>NW_026596440.1:5854283-5863902 GCF_907164565.1 Psammomys obesus | reverse complement strand
TTCTTCTTCTTCTTCTTCTTCTTCTTCTTCTTCTTCTTCTTCTTCTTTTTTTTTTTTTTTATGAACAGCTATGAGCGGCAGCCCACTCACTGTGGCTCCGTCGTCCTGATAGCTTGAATCTATCAGAAACTTCTGGTGGACTGGTGAGGGCAAGGCCAGCAAGAAAAAACAATATACGAAGTACAAGTAGTGAACCTTGACCACAAGATACAGTAAAGAGATGCAGAGGTGTGGAGATACCCAGGTGGCTAACGGGAGGAACTAAGCAAGGACAAACATTAAGAGGTGAATCCCGAGAAAAAGGTAGGGTACGGCAGGTGCTACAACAGAAGAGAGGGGCGGGAAAGGGCCAAACGTCAGAGGGCTGGGCCAGGCCAAGATCCGCAATTCTGATTATTCTGAGTCTGTGTCACAAGATGCAGGACAAACTTATAAACAGACTACCGAAGTACTGCCGGCACAGCGCCTTCCAGGTTAACCTGCCTCGGCACTTCCGCCCTGACGCCGGAAACGGAAGTGACCACGCTGTACACTTCCGGTCCGACCAGGGGAGGTGGAAGCAACAGAACGGACGGTGAGGAACCTCAGTTCTGACAGCCTCAGGTCCTGAGCGGTGGGCGGGACGCTGGGTCCTGGCACAATGTACCCCTCAGCGGGTTTGTCCTTTGGCGAGGAACACCATCGGCCGACGTTTCTGTCGGGGTGCGACACCTTCTGGTGCGGGTCCCTGAGCGGGTTTGGTTTTGTCCTTGGCGTGCGTCTCCCTTCCCACCCCCGCTTGGACAGGCTTGTTTCCACCCTCAGAGTTCCCTTTTGCCCCTAAGGCCGGAAATCTGACAGTCCTCAGACTGCGATTGGAACCAGGTTTGCTGGAGATCCCGTATTATTTTTTACCTTTTGATTGTCCTCATTCAGGCTTATGAGTGGGTTCTTTCCCGCAAAGGTTTTGTCAGCTTTCCTTTGGCATCTGGCTTGAACCACTGCCACTGGACTGACTGCCTTTCACCTGTCAGCTGGAGTGGTTGGATATTGAGTTGAATATCTAGCCCTGTAAATAGAAGTATACAGGTTTTAATGTTGTTGGGAATGCTGAGGATAGCATGTCAAACCAAAGCAAAATAAATAAATAAAAATAAATAAAAAAAATAAAAGCCTGCAATTGCAGTTATGTATACAGTTGAATCTCAACTTATAAAGAAATGAAGAAGAAAAAGTCAATCAGTGCTGTTAGTAGTGGTTGTCGCTAGAATACCATTTCTATGGCCTGCTCAGATTTTCTATTTGGGTATATGTAATTTTATAATCAGAAGATGAAAAAGGATAGTGTATGCAATGCTGGTCCACTTAAATGAGAAATACAAAGAGAAACACATGGGGAAAAATTACATGACTGAAAATTTACAATGGATTTTAGTGGCTTTCTAAAACCACGAAATGGAGAGTGAAAAATTCCAGAAGGCAGGTCTTTATTACATCTGTGGATGTTGAATAGCTGAAATCAAACGGAACAATGTTATTGATTCCCTCATTTACCAGATACTCAGAAAGTAGCCTGTGTAGGTCCATGACGAGGGTAGTATTGGATCGCAGGACTGACCTAGTATCTGAGCATCTGTGCTTAGGGGAAACAAACTGCTTGAGTAAGGAGAATATGTGTCTTTTGCCATCTTATCCTTGTTTTTAGAGGCTTTAAAAAGTAAGAAATGGAATCTTGGGTACCCAGAGTAGTAAGTAGTAAGGGGAGTCATAGGACTCAAGTTTGCCCACTGAACTGCAGAGGTGTAGTAATAGTTGTTGTCTTTCAGGGACATGGCCAGCAATGGGGTGAAAGCTCCAGGTCTTCTATAGGGCTAGGAATTGTGTTAAAGATGCCTTTGACATAGTCTAAAGTTTCTGTATAAATACCCTTTGTGTGTGCCTCCATGCCTGTGAGCCATCCCGCTTCTCTCTGTTAAGTTAAAATCATCCTGATGAGACCTGATAGGCTAGGGTCAGATAGAAGGAGAGGAGGGTATACCCTATCAGTGGACTAGGGGAGGGGCATAGGAGGAGAAGGAGGGAGGAAGAGGTTGGGAGGAGACGAGGGAGGGGGCCACAGCAGATTACAAAGTGAATAAATTGCAATAAATAACAAATAAAAAATTGCAAAAATCTTCCCAGCAATTGAATTCCAAAGATTTGTGGGTTTTGTGGAGGAGTTTATGATCCAAGTTCAGCTATCATTTCTGCTCTACTGATTTAAATATCATAGAAATTCTCCTTTAGCTGCACTGTGACCACATGACATTTGCATGGTAAGTCTGGTGCCGCTGCTCAGCCTTTAACATACCTTCTCCTTTGTGTACATAGTGTATCTGTGGTATGACATGTGTAAAGATTCTGCCTGCTTTTTGACCATGAAGGAGACAGACCTGGAGGCTGTTGCAACAGCAGTCCAAAGGGTTGCTGGGATGCTTCAGCGCCCAGACCAGCTGGACAAAGTGGAGCAGTATCGAAGAAGAGAGGCTCGGAAGAAGGCCTCTGTGGAGGCCAGACTAAAGGTAGGGGACCATAGAATAACGGGACAGAGCCATTTGTCTTGAGTTTCTGCTCCCTGCTACCCTGCCTGCCTACAGCCCTATTTTATGGAAACATTTTTCTCAATTGAGGTTTCCTTCTCTGAGATGATTCCGTTTTGTGTCAAGTTGATGTAAAAAATTAGTCAACACAATGTGATATATGTATATAAATCTAGATTATGTATGTGAAAGAAAACAGTTTTGTCTTTCTCTCTTACTGTTTTCTCTAGTTCCTTTTATTTAGACCAGCAGTTCTCAACCTGTGGGTCACAACCCCTTTGAGGGTCAAGCAACCCTTTCACAGCCCAGAAAACACATATATTTATGTTATGATTCATAACAATAGCAAAATTACAGTCATGAAGTAGCAAGCTTACTACTTATGGTAGCTTATGCTTACTTATGCTTACCATACTACATATGGTAGCATACACCTTTAGTCCTAGACTTAGAAGGAAGAGACAGGTGAATCTCCATGAGTTCAAGGCCAGCCTGGTCTACAGAGTGAGTTCCAGAACACCAAGCCTTTACAGAGAGACTTTGTCTCAAAAATCAACCAACCAACCAAACAAACGAAATGAAAAAGCAGTGAAAATAATTTTATGGTTCCTCAACATGAGGAACTCTGTTAAAGGGTTGCAGCCTTAAAAAGGTTGAGAACCACTGTTTTAGACTCTTCATAACTCATAATCCCTTTTAACTTTCATGGTGTGTTTGTTTATATGTGTGTACTTAAGTCTAGTTTCTGTATTTATAAAAGAAAAAATGCAATATTTGTTTTTCTGAGTCTGACTTATTTAATGTAAAATGAACTCTAGTTTCTCGTTTATTTTTCTGTAAATGACATAGTTTCAATCTTTACAATTGAATAAAATTTTTTTGTGTACTTTATCCATTCATCTGTTGATGTACATCTAGGCCAGTTCTGTATCTTGGCTCTTATGAACAGTGCAGCAATAAACACAGATATGCTGGTGGTATCTCTTTGGTACATGACTTAGACTCTTGAATATATATTTAGGAGTGATATAGCTGTTTTCTATGGCAGTATTATGTTTTGAAGATGCCTTCATACTGATTTCAGTTTACAGTCCCACCAACAGGCATAAAGAAGGTTCCTTCCTTCCCCCCGTCATTGCTGTCATTTGTTTTAGTTAAAAAACAAACAACAAGAACTCTCTTTTTAGATTCATTCATTTCATTTTATGTATAGGAGTGTTCTGTCCGTGTACCATTCACCTGCCTGGTGTCTGCAGAGGTCAGAAGAAGGTATTGGATCCCCAGAAACTGGAGTTATGGATGCTTGTAGGTGTGGAGACTGAAGCCAGGACTGCGAGGGCAATGAGTGCTCATCATCACTGAGCTGTCTCCAGCTCCCAGCTTTTTTTTAAATGATAGCTGTTATGATTATAGTGAGAGAGAATATTAATGCGCCTTTGTTTATTTGGCTCTTTTTGTTTGATTGTTTGTTCTGTGTGTGATGTTTTTAGGGAAGATCTTACTGTGCACCTCTAGCTGGCTTTGTATTCCTTGTGCAGCCCAGACTGGCCTCAAATTCACAGTAGTTCTTTTACTTTGGGCATTGAGTGCTGACTTTACAGTTCTGTGTCTCCACATCCACGCTCAGCATAATTCTAATTGCGTTTTTCTAAAGGCTAATATTGTTGAACATTTTTTCATGGATTTTGTTTTTTGTACTTTGGGTATTTGTATTTCTTCTTTGGGGAGTTCTTTGTTCAATTTCTTTGCTTGTGTGACTGATGATTACTTTTTTCTTCTGGTAGCTTAGATAGTACCCTTCAGAACTATAAAGCTAGCCAGTAGGGATGAAGCGTCCAGGCCCTAGAATCTTGATTTCCCCAAGTTCCATGACTCAAATTTGTGGTGTCTTCAGCAATAAGGTCTTTTACCATCAAGGTCTGGGATCATAACTAATAACAATGGGATTGCCCTGTAATGGTTGAGGTCTGCAGGACCTCACTGGCAACAACCAAGAAGTAAGCCATTCCTGGCACTTGACTTTTTATTTGTTAGCTTCTGGTGTCTGGAAGGAACATTGTTTCCCTGTGACAGGGTTACACCATTTCTTAGTTAGAGTTGCTTTTGCTTTGATGAAACATTCTCACCAAAGAAACCTGGGGAGCAGAGAGTTTATCTGGCTTACACTTCCACAGCACTGTTCATTATTGAAGGAAATCGGGACAGGAACTCAAACAGGGCAGGATCCTGGAGGCAGGAGCTAATGCAGAGGCCATGGAGGAGTGCTGCTTACTGGCTTGCTTTCATGGCTTTGCTCAGTCTGCTTTCTTATAGAGTCCAGGACCACCAGCCCAGGGATGGTAACACCCACCATGGGCTGAGCCCTACCACGTCAATCACCAAGACAATGCCTTACAGCTGCTTTTTATGGAGGCATTTTCTCAATTGAGATTCCCTCCTTTTGGATGACTAGCTAGTTTTATAATTAAACCAGCTAGTTTTATGTCAGCTTAACAACGTGACATAAAACTAGTCAAGACACTCCATTTTGACTATATATTATGTCTGTTTATGATACTTCTATAATAATAGCTATCCTTATGTTGTTTTCAGAACAACATAAGTTGTTTTCTTTAGTGTTATTTATCCTTTCCCATACTCCTGCTGTACTCTGCTTCCTCACCTCAGTTTAACTCTCCCTGTTCTGTTATTTCCTTTCAACCCTTTATACTAGTGCGTTCTATTTTTCCTCCCTGCCATAAAATTGTAAGCTTACTTAAAACGTGAGTTTTTTAAAAATCCTATTGTTCAGTTACACACAAACTTTTTAAGTAACAGTATCATGTTGTAGTGTCAATAGGTTAGTCATGCCTGTGTATAGACAATCTTAATAAAAGGCTGTTTGATCTGTGGTATAGTTTAACAATATAGTTTTTGTTGATTTTTAGTCTAGATGACCAGTTGATAACAGATAATTACACCATTATTAAAGTATCCAGGACCTATCTTCCCCTTTATGTCTAGTAGTATTTTCTGAGATTATGAGACCCATTATTTGGTACATATATATTTATAATTGTTTTATCTTCTTGATAGATTGTTCTTAAATTAATATGCATTGGTCTTTATATCTTCTGACTAATTTTGCTTTTAAGACTATCAGATATCAGAATAGTGACTTAATTTTTATTTGAAGTTTATGTTATCCTATTTCAGGAAAGCTATGGCACCTTCTTTTCAGCTTTCATTTGTTTAGTAAGTCAATTTCTACCCTTTCACTCTCAGCCTGTGAATATCCTTCCAGTGAAGTGTGATTCTTGGAAATAATAGATACTCTTGGTTGTTTTTCCAATCTTTTTAGTTTTTCAAGACAGAGCTTCCCTGTGTAACAGAGCCCCGACTGTCCTGGACTCACTTTGTAGACCCGGCTGGCCTTGAACTCACAGAGATCCACCTATTTTTTTTTTTCCTGTAAAAGGGTCATTTTTGTTCCCCTTAAATGGTTCTTTCTAAACGTGATCCTCCCTGGAAAAAGTTATTCCTCAGGAAATCATGTATGGCAGTCATTGACTCTGCTTACGTGCATGGTGTCTCCTTTAGGCCGCAATCCAGTCACAGCTAGATGGGGTGCGCACAGGCCTCAGCCAGCTCCACAATGCACTGACTGATGTCAAGGATATCCAGCAGTCACTGGCTGATGTCAGCAAGGACTGGAGGCAGAGCATCAACACCATTGAGAGTCTCAAAGACGTAAAGGATGCGGTGGTGCAGCACAGCCAGCTGGCTGCAGCTGTGGAGAACCTCAAGAACATATTCTCTGGTGAGTGGCAGATAGTAGAGGGGAACTGGGGGAAGATTTGAGTGGCTCTAGAACACTCATGATGGTACCTTCTCACATACATACCTACTTTTCCTCCAAACACTGGGAGCTCTATGAGATGAATAGAGGCAGGCCAGCATTTCTTTGCAATATACTTTTTAGGCCTGTCCTTCAGTGCACAGTAAGCTTGATTCTGCCGGCTCAGATAACTTCTCTGACTATGAATGGAAAGGGTTCGTTGAGCAAATGTAAGTAAGCACCAGCGGAGAGCATACTGTTGTGTGTCCTGCTGGTGCACAGTGTACACTACGGAGCCAGTGCTTCTGGCGGTGGCGAGGGACTAGGAGGCTGCTCTTCAGGGTCGAGGGAACAGTACCTGTTCTTTAGAAGGGTAGCTACCTGCGTGGGATGAGAGACAGGCCCTGAGACGGAGGATCCGGAGAACAGTAGTTCTTAAGCTAGGACAAGTAAGGGCACAGGCCGGAGAGCAGGTGAGATGGGAGCCAGGTGGGCAGGACAGGACAGGGCAGGAGTCTCAGTGTGACAGCCAGGGCTAGGAGGATCCTGAAAATGGACAAAGGACTGACTGACTGGCTGGAGTTGTCTCTTTGGTACTGTGTTATGGAATGCACATGTTCCACAGCTCATTCATGAACAGTATTGGCTGTCTCCTGTCATGAATTCTTTGCAGTATCTAGAAAAATCTCAAATGTTTGGCTGATTCAGTGGTGATATGACTAGCTTAGGGCTTTTCTTTGTAGAGGGATCTGTTCAGATTTTCTACTATGTTGTTATTCAGTCTGCTAGATTTTATTTCCAGGAATTTGTTTGATCTAGGTTGTTCAGTTACTTGGTATTCAATTTTTCATTGTTCTTCTTTATAATTTCTGAAAAATTAGTAATGATATTCTCACTTTCGTATCTTTTTTTTTTTTCACTTTCGTATCTTAAGTAGAATCTTTTTTCTTAGACCATTTGAGCTAAGAGTTTGTCAATTTCCTTGATCTTTTCAAAGGACCAGATTATATTGATTTTTATAGTTTCTATTTTGTTTGTCTATAGTCTGACCTCTATTCTTTTAGCTTTGGGTTTAGGTATTTGGGTTTTTAAAAAAGATTTCTATTTTATTTTATGTGCATAAGTGTGTGCCTGTGTGTATGTGTATGTGCCACATGCATGTTTGGGGCGTGCAGAAGTCAGACAGTGTGGGTGCTAGGAACTGAGTCGGGATCTCTGCAAGAACAGCAAGGGCTCTTAACCCTTGAACCATCTCTAACCCATCCTCCTTTTCAGCTCCTTGAGCTGTGAAGTTAGGTTGTTGGTTTGAGAACTTTCTTTTTAATGGAAGCTGCTTTAGAAACATGTTTTCCATTGTATCCCCTGATGTTCTCCATCCTCTAAGTTTTGTTATATTGTATTTTCATTTTTATTCTTTTCTACATACTTTTCCATTTCCCTTATGGTTTCTTTGCTCTGTTGATTAAAAACATTGTTTAATTTGACAAAATTGTTTATCTTTCAGTTTTTCTTTTGTTACTGATTTCTAACTTCATCTGTTCTATTTGAACAAGATACTTTGTACAGCTTTATTTTTAAAAATTTACTGAGACTCAGTTTGTTACCTGAATTCAATCTATCTGGAGACTGTCCCTATGCAGTTAAGAGTATGCATGTGTTCCATCTCAGATCCTGATTTTTAGTGTGTAGATCCTCTGTTTCTTCATGCACCTTCTGCTTGTTTTGTCATCATTGAGAGGAGATGCTGGCGTCTTCAGTGTTCAGTACAGAGCTGTGCCTCTCCTTTCGGTTCTATCAGTTTTTGCTTCATATATTCTTGTGGTCTTTTTGAGATGCAGAGATGTCAATAATTGTCAGAATTGTGTAACTGAACCATCTTGCCAGTTGGTCTTCCTGTCAATATGTATCCTCCTTCAATTTACTTAAAGCTTATTGTCTCGTGTAATAGGCTCTTGATTTACATGGGCAATCTTTTTCCAATATTTTCAGGCTAAGGCTACTCTTGTAGACAGGTATGGTTGAATCACTTTTTTAAAATGTGTGTTTATTTTATGTGTACTAGTGCTTTGCCTAGATGTATGCATGTGCGCCATATGCATGCCCAAAGAGGTCAGAAGAAGGCGTCAGATCCCTTGGAACTGTTACAGATGGGTGCTGGGAACTGAATCCAGGTCCTCTGGAAGAGAAGCAAGTGCTCTTAAACATTGAGTCATTTTTCCATCCCATGAGTAGATCACTTTTTAAATAATCTGTTCTGCCATCTATTTTGATTGGAGAGTTTAAATGGCTTGCATTTAAACTAATTACTAGTGAGGAAGGATTTTACTGTTTGGTTTTCATATGCTGAATTTTTTTTGTTCCTTATTTCTCATACTATAGTTTTCTGTGTTTTAATTTTTTTTTTGAATGAAACACTTAAATTCACCTTTTTCTTTTTGTTTTGTGCGTTCAGATATTTTCTTTGTGGTAGGACTTACATTTAATGTCCTGAAATTGTTATCACTCCATATTGAATTTATACCATCATAAATTCACTAACATGTAAAAACTTTAGCTACATCCCACCCCTCTTCAGTTTCTTCCTTGTATATGTCCAAAAACCAAACTGATATTATATTAGTTTTTCAGATCATGCAGAAAACAAAAATTGGGTTAAATACTTGCTCTTGTATTTACTTTTGTTGAGAGTAATTTTCACCACTTTGTTTTTGTTTGTTTTTGAGTTTTATTTTATTTTATTTATTTGTGTTGGGTTTTCGAGATGGTCTCATGTAACCCAGGCTGGTCTTGAACTTGCCACATAGCTAAGTATGAATTAAGTTGTTAATCCTCCTGCCTCTATTCCACAAGTGCTAGAATTACAGATGTGTGTCACCATTTCTGGCTGAAATTTCTTCATGACTTCCAGTTATTGTCTTTTTACAAGTTATTGTCTAATGTCTTTTCTTTTTTTCTCTGGGATTCCCTCTAGCATGTCCTGCAGATGGCTCTAATCATAAAGTTTTCTCAACTTTGTCTTATTTGGGAATCCTAATTTCCCTCTCACTTTCGAATAATAGATTTGCTGGATAAAAGATTCTTGGTAAAAGCTGGGCTTGTTGGCTCACAATTGTAGTTCTAGCATTGAAGGCTGAGCTAGGAAGATGGTTGCAAGTTTGAAGTCAGTATGGGCTATAGATTGAGACCCTATCTTTAGGGATAGATAGATAGATAGATAGATAGATAGATAGATAGATAGATAGAT
>NW_026596440.1:5788008-5854273 GCF_907164565.1 Psammomys obesus | reverse complement strand
GATAGATAGATAGATAGATAGATAGATAGATAGATAGATAGATAGATAATAGAAGCCTTTGTTAGTTGGCAGTATGTTTTTTGTTTTGTTTTTGTTTTTTTTTATTTTAAGTGCTTTCAGTATATCTGAAAATACATTTTCTTACTAAATACTAAATATATCTAGCATCCAAAATTTCTGATGAGAAATCTGCTAGTGATTTATTATTTAGGAGTCCTTTTATGTGACTTCTCTTAGTGTTTTCAGAGACCCCTCGTTGTCTGGTTAATTTTACTGTGACGTAGCATGGGGCTCTGGGTTTGCCTTGCTTGCTTCTAAGGTACTTACATTTCCATCTTCTACCAAACTCTTGAACGCTTCCAGCCATTATTTCTCTAAAGGGTCCACCTCCTTCCTCTATAGTCTTCTTTTGAGGTTACCACAGTGTATATGCTGCTCTGCTTTACAGGGCCATGAATTTATCTGGGCTCTGTCTACTTTCTTTAGCTTTTTTCTTTCTGTTTCTGATAATTGCCATTATCCTCTCTTGACATTCCCTGGTTCCATCTCCTATCTGCTCAAATTGACCTTGCACCTACTTTAGTTGATGTTTTAATGTTTATGTCTAGTAGACCTGCCATCAGGTCTTTTCTGAAGCAGGTCTATTGATGTATTGTCTACTGATTTTATTTTTTTAACCTTTGAGTGGGGCATGCTTGTTCATGTTCTTTGTTTTTCTGTTTTAGATGTTTGATTCTAACATGATAAACCTGGATGTTGGAATCTGCCAGCGTTCTGGTTTTAGAATGTTTAACCTAAGATCCTTTTATGTCTTTCCTGAACCTTTTCCTCAGTGTGAACATGCATAGTGATTTTTCTGACATGTCACACACACACACACACACACACACACACACACACACACACACGGATGCTTTTGAATACCCTTATTTGTTAGACTTCCAAAGAGCTAGAAAGGAAATTGGAGAAAGGAAGGCATTCATCCTTTTCGTTTCCTGGAATTCACATCAGCAACAGTAGCTATCAGTTAGAAGCAGCCATCAATAATCAGAACACAGATCACCATACTTAAAGCATGGGATTTTTTTTCTGAAGCCCACCTTAGCTCTGGAAAGATGACATGTAGCTGAAAAAGCCCATGTAGCTGAACCTGACCATAATTACTGAATTTCCATTTAGGCCTTCCCCTGGGAGTTGCCAGCCTTTCATAGACTCCAGAGTTCAAAACCATTAGAAATGTGTCAGGGCAGCTGTCCCAAGTAGGAAGATGGATGCCAGGTGCCTCCTGCTTTACCTGTTGTCATCTCTGTGTGTGATATACACACAGCCTTTATGTTTTTTCACTGAGCCAATTTGTGCCTTTCTCTAGTGCCTGAGATTGTGAGGGAGACCGAAGATCTCATTGAGCAAGGGGCCCTCCTGCAGGCCCACCGGAAGCTGATGGACCTGGAGTGCTCTCGAGATGGGCTGATGTGTGAACAGTACCGCATGGACAGTGGGAATAAGCGGGACATGACCCTCATTAATAGCTACTTCGGTAAAACACAGGGCCTCTCTGATGAGCTGGCCAAGCAGCTGTGGATGGTGCTGCAAAGATCACTGGTCACTGTCCGCCGGGACCCCACCTTGCTAGTCTCCGTGGTCAGGATCATTGAAAGAGAAGAAAAAATTGACAGGCGGATACTTGATAGAAAAAAGCAAACTGGATTTGTTCCTCCTGGAAGGCCTAAAAATTGGAAGGAAAAAATGTTTGCTGTCTTGGACAGAACTGTGACAACCAGAATTGAAGGTACACAGGCAGACACGAGAGAATCTGATAAGATGTGGCTTGTGCGCCACCTGGAGATCATCAGGAAGTATGTCCTGGATGATCTTATCATTGCCAAGAACCTCATGGTCCAGTGCTTCCCTCCCCACTATGAGATCTTTAAGAACCTCCTGAGCATGTACCACCAGGCCTTGAGCACGCGGATGCAGGATCTTGCAGCAGAGGATCTTGAGGCCAACGAGATTGTGAGCCTCTTGACATGGGTCCTAAATACCTACACCAGGTAGACCTGCTTTCATGCCTTATGTGTCCTTTTATCTAAAATCTTCTAAAAGCACACTGACCAATGGTTTACACTCTCATGCAATTTGAACCCATACCTTTTTTTTTTTTTTTTTTTTTTTTTTTTTTGTGACTTGTGAAGGGCTTTCTGTTCTGCCCTTTGGGGACTTATTTTTGAAGCTGAACCAGTCCTTGTGTGGGTACAGTTGTTTCTACATGGTCTCTGCTATCTGCCTTGAGCACTCTGTTTTGTACCATGATATTATTTTCTGTGCTTACAATGTGCATTCTTGCTTCTTCACAGTGATTCCCTGAGACAGGTATAGTATTGGAACGTTTTATAGTTTTGGAGCATGTAACCCTAGGAAACTCAGAAACTTATTCAGAGTCACCAGGCTGGTGACAGGTTTTGTTTTCCTCACCAGTGCACTGTAGCAGTTAATCACCAACCTAGTAGCCCACACCTGTAGTCCTAAACTCAAGAGACTGAGTGAAAAAATGATTTGAGTACAGCCTGAGCAGAATAGCAAGACCTATCCCAAAATCCAACAAGAATATATAGAAAAATATGTAGACTACATGGAAAACTCAACTGTTCCTTTTGCAATACAGCTTGAGACTATTGCGTTATGTGAAGGAACGGAGCCACTTTATGCATGAAGTAGAAGGTGGACTTTGAAAAATGTCTCTTGGAGGCTATTGTGAGATGCTTTAAGATTAGGTAATTTAAACAGTTATTAATCTTAACTTTGATTGGTTTTATGGATAGAAAACAATGTTAAGTAATATGCTGAAATTTCTTTATTTTTGCCCATCTTATCACTGTGGAGAAAGAAAACATAATTTTAACAGTGATGTTTATTTTGTGTATCTATTGTTTTAACTCTTTCTACTAGAGTGTTTCTATACCACAATACAGAAATATCTGAACAGAATGAACTTGTTAACATGGATGATGCTCATTATTTGATAACTTAAAATTTTTTTATTTTATTGCTCTTAATTATATAGAAGTATATATGTGTCTGCATATGATTATGTCTATCTGAGTGCAGGTTCTTAGATGCCCATGTGTTGGATCCGCTGAAACTAGAATTACAGATGGTTGTGAGCTGCCTGATATGGGTGTTGAGAACTGAACTCAGGTCCTCTGAAAGAGCACAAGTGCTCTTAACCACTGAGTCATCTCTCCAGCCCAATTGTTTTGTAGCTTTCACATGTACAGCCCTGGACTTTTCGTCTTTACCTCTTGGAAGGTCCAAATAGTCTCCATTATTCCATTCTATAGTCTTTCACACTACTAAGGCTAGACCATAGAGTGTCACGTGTCCTAGACTTTTGTGAACCCATTTGCTTGTGCACGAGACAGTGGTACTGTGATCATCTCCACTTGGTAGAGGAGGAAACTGAGGCACAGAGGGAGTAATATGTTCCATTTCTTATAGCTAGTGACAGGGGAGCAAGATGCAAAGCTAGAACCAGGGCCTTTCCCAAATCTGTACACTGAGCCATGCTGAGAGTATCTTTGTACTTAGGAATTCTCTTCACATTTATCATGCATGCTTTATTACACTGGACCCTGGAGAAACTTAGCCATTTTCCCTCTGGAAACACAGGGCATTGAGGTTTTGGTGCCAGATAATCAAGATTAAACAAGTAGTCTTTTAATAAGGGCAGATTTTAGTGGAGTTCTTTTTCACTCAGAAAGCTCTTGAATTTCTTACAGCTGATAATATTATTCAGTGTTATTCTAAATATTTGAGAAGGAATATGAGTGTTCTAAGTGATGAGCCCTAGAATTTTGTGAACCCAGTTGCATGCACAAATGTATTTTCTCTGAAACTTAGCCTTCTGCAAAGTAAAATTAATGTTATCTTTTTTTCCCCCCTTACAGACGTGTCCTTCAGTACCATTTATTCCTTGCTGTAGTCTCACAGTCCTGTAGGGATTAGAAACTTTTATGACAGTGCTTAGTGTTCCAAATAACAGTGCTTACCCATTATCTTCTTACTTAATGAAGTGTGGTGATTTGACAATTTCTTCTTGCCTGGTCCTGGTCTCATACACCATAAGTTAAGACAGCCTTAATCTGAGTGCAAGCTCCCTATACATCTGAAACAGTGTGAAGAGGCCATATTGAGATTACATGAGTGTCTGTATAGCCTACATGGTGACCTCATGGAATGACCCCCAAACCCCTGACCTTTCACTTTGTACTCTCCATGAGGCCCTCTGCTCTTCCTGATTTTGTGGATTTGTAGAAGTGTCAGCATTGAGATCTCTAGGATAGCGCATTTACAGGTCTAGCCAAACACGTAGACTTACTCGAGGGTGTTCTGTTGTGGTTTGTCATTTACACCTGGTTTTCTCTGCAGTGCAGAGATGATGGGCAATGTGGAGCTAGCCCCAGAAGTGGAAGTTAGTGCCCTGGAGCCTCTGCTCTCTTCAAATGTGATCTCTGAGCTGCTTGACACGTACATGTCAACACTCACAGTGAGTAGAACTGGGTTACGGTCCCAGAAAGTGCTGTGGTGGTTGTCTGTCTGTAATGTGCTAAGACATCTGTTTTTCTGGGTCTTGGCATGTACACTTTCTGTAAAGAAGGGATACCTGACTCTGGCTTGGTTCTGGAGCTCATTTAAATGCATTTCACAGACATGTGAGTCTCTTCTGGAGGAACCAACCTGTGTCACCCATTTGGCTGGCAAGCCCTTATGTCTACATGTGGGGTGACAATTTGGGGACCCCAGGGCAAGGCTGACATCAACTTTATAACCATTAGACAAGATGAGAGTCTCTGGGGTCTGGAGAGCTTTGTTCTGCTGTTGCCTGAGATGACTGAGCTGTTAAGTCTGTTCTCTAATGTCCTGGGCTAACCGTAAGATGCTGGACATCTGTTTTTTTCCTTCAGTGTAATGATCATCCACAGCCCTCCTCGTCCTTTTCCCTCTTTATCTACAGTTAGAGTTTTAGTGGTCCACCTATGCAGAGACCAGTATGAGCACTTCACACTAATGAATTACATGTGAAGTGCCTGCTCTAGCAGGCTGTATGCTTGGGAGCAAGGATTCCTTTGAAAAGCTGCATCTCGTCTGTGTAGTGATGAGTCCTGCAGGGAGAGTGTCAGATATAACCTAGAGCCTGTTTTTTCCTTTTCCACTCTACCAAACTCCTAGTCCAACATCATTGCCTGGCTTCGGAAAGCACTGGAAACAGACAAGAAAGACTGGAGCAAAGAGACAGAGCCAGAAGCAGACCAGGATGGCTACTATCAGACTACACTTCCTGCCATTGTATTCCAGGTACAAGTCCTAGATTTAAAGGTCCCATTTCCAATGTGGTTAATAGGATCTTTTGGTTTCATAGACAGAAAATCTTTAGACTATACAATGTAGTGAAGATGTTAAGAGTACCCTTTCCCTAACATCTCTGTGCCTATTTTCTGGAGCTAAAGAAACTGAGGCTCAGGATTGTATTGACCAAGTGACCCAGGATCACTTGAGATTTTCCAGAAGATCTTTTTGGGTCTGAGCTAGAAGTTAATTATATGTTTGCTGTGCATGGTGCTCCCACTCTGTGCTTTTTTTGCGTTCCATGTTGGTAAGTGGTCAAGACTTGTCTTAAAATGCCACATAATTGAGTTTAATCTGGTGAAATCCAGGAAGGCTGCATGGCATTTAAAAGATACTTTCTTATCACTAGATAGTACTGGAAGTTAGGGCTGTGGATGTTAGGGCAATGGATGTATCACTAGGCATAACCATCCTCATGGGTCCCACCTCTTTGTCAGCCCTCTTGTCACACTTTATCACCTCATAGATATAATGAAAGGGTAGATAGTTCCCTGTGGTAGAACTCAGGCTGACGGTACCTAGAAAATCATGTGCTGGGTTTTTCTTACCCACTGGAGTTTAACTTCATTGCTTTTCAGATAGTTTTATTGTTTTCTTTGAATTTGGACTATCCCAATTGTCAGCTAAGGTTTTTGTTTTTTTTTTTTTTTATTAATTGTATACTTTCTTTTTTGATATTATTATACAATTACATCCTTCTCCTTCCAGTTCCTCCCTCCAGACTCTCCCATATACTCCTCCTTAATTTCTTTCAAAGTCATGGCCTCTCTTTTTAATTAATTGTTATCACATATATTTATGTGTATGACTATACATATATTTGTTTAACTTTATAAATACAACCTGATCAGTCTGTATAATGTTACTTGTACGAGTGTTTTTAGAGCTTGCCATAGTGGATAACCAGTTGGTGTGCTTTTCTCTAGGGAAGACTATTTCTCCTACTCTCAGCATTCCCAGTCCATAGTTGCCTCTAGTTCTTTGTCTAGGGTAAGACTTCATGGGTGTACCTGACATTTCTGGAGACACAGTCTCACACCTTTGGCTCTTACAAGCTTTCCTACCTCTCTTCCACAGTGATCCCTGAGACTAAGGTGCAGGAATTGTGTTGCAGAAGTCTCAGTTGGGACTGGGCTCCACAACTCTGTGTTTTGGTTGGTTGTGGTTTTCTGTAATGGTCTCCATCTCTTGCAAAGAAAAGTTTTCTTGATGAAGGGTGAGGACTACATTTATCTCTGTGTCTTAGTCACTGTTCTGTTTTGCTGGGAAAAGACACTGTGACCTAGGCAACTGTTAGAAAGAAAGTATTTAGGGTCTTGCTTATAGTTTCAGATGTTTAGTCTATTATGGTGGGGTACTTGGCAGCATATATGGTGCTGGAGCAGTAGCTAAGAGCTTTACATCCTGGTTCACAGGCAGACAGAGAGACAAAGTCTAGATGTTAGTTATCACTGCGGTATGGATACCGCTACTGCATCCTTACCTGTCAAAGACTTTTTATATCTGTTGAAATGATCATATGATTTTTTTTTTGTCTTTTAAATCCACTTATATGATTTCTTAAATTTATTAACTTTTGTGTGATGAACTATTCCTGTGTTTCAGGGATAAGTCCAACTTGGTCCTTTTTTTTTTTAAATGTATGTTTGTATTGTTTTGTTTTGTTTTTTTTTTTAAATCTTTCTGATGTATCTGTAGTCTCTGTAAGTATTTTATTCAGCATTTTGTGTTCATCAGACATATTGGCCTTTAGTTTTTGTTTTTTTTTTTGTTTGTTTGTTTGTTTTTTGTTTTTTTTTTTTTTGTCATTACCTGGTTTTGGTCTTAGATGGCTTGATAGATGTTCTCTCCCTCTCTCTCTCCCCTTCTCCCTCTCCTCCTCCTCACCCTCCCCTTTTCTTCCCTTTCTCCCTCACCCTCCCCTTTTCCTTCTCTCCTTTTTCCCTTCCCTCCCCTTCCCTCCCTCTTTCCCTCTCCCTCCATCTTCCTCTCACTTCCTCTAAAACTGTTTGAGAATGATTGGCTGTAGTCCTTCATTAAAAGTCTTATATAATTTTGTGAATCCATCTGATCCTAGACTTTTTATTATTATTTCAAATTTTTTGTTTGTTATGAGTCTGTTTGGGTTGTTGATATCTTGGTTTAATTTTGGTGGTTTCCTGAATCTAGAAATTTATTTCTTTTAGGTTTTCCAACTTAATGGAGTATAGATTTTGAAAGTATTCCCTTATAATATTCTGAATTTCTTTGGTGTGTATTGTATTATTTTCCTGTTCATTTCTGTTTCTGTAAATTTGGATCTTCTCTTTCTTTTTCTTTACTTTTATTGAATTCTGTTTTTCAAGTCCTGGACTGTCTTTAGTATTTCTATCAGCCTTATATTTGTATTTTCTTGGGCATTCTTGTGTAAGTTCTTTTCTTAATTTCACCGGGCTGCTTCTTTGTGTCTTTAAATTCCTTGAATTATTTGATGAAGTTCTTTTGCATTCTGTTTCCTGAGGTTCACCTAGGAAATTCTTTATTGGCAAAAATTTTATAAGGTTTGGTAGGTTTTGGAAGAGAGATAAATGTTTGATCTTTCATATTGTTTGTATTTTTTGTAATGAGTTCTGGGTATGTACACTTCTTTTGTTAGCTCTGTGTCTGGTGTGACATAGTAGATTGGTGTAAAAGAAAGGATACACAGGTGGGTTGAGCTTAGCGGTTGGAAATTGCTTGGGAGGAATGAAAGGTGGATAAGAGAAACTGGGCTGGTATGCGAGATGTAAGAGTATATCTGGCTCAGTGGAGAGATTGACTGTGGTGTGGTGGGAGCCTGTGGGTCAAGAGCAGGCAGGGTGGGTCATGGGAGAAGCCTAGAGGTTGGTTGAGGTAAGACAGGGGTGGCCAGACAAGACCAGGCTGCTGGATGAGGGCTTCAGGCTAGATCTAGCAGGTTAGAGGTGGGTTGTCAAGCAGAGGTCAGGCAGACTCGCTAGCATAGACCTTGGAGATGGATGTCTCAGGTAGAATTTTATTAATTGGAACATTATTCTAAACTCTTGTGAGACAGTTTCAGAATTCTTAAGTTTTTCAATTTTTAGATGTTTGAACAGAATCTTCAAGTTGCTGCTCAAATAAGTGAAGATTTGAAAACAAAGGTACTGGTTTTGTGTCTCCAGCAAATGAATTCTTTCCTAAGTAGGTATGTATTTTTGCCGGTGATCTCACTTATAAATTATGTGTTTTAAAACTACTAGCAAAATTTGTTGATTCTAGTATGCTGTTATTAAAAGATTAGCCATCCTTTGTTGTTCAGAAATGTAAAAAAAAAAATGTTTAAAAAAGAAAAAGAAAAGATGTGCAAAAATGAAAACATTTTAAATAGATGGGACAAGTGACATACTATATCCCAGTAGCCTTTCCCTGTGAATTGCTCACATAAAGATGTCGAAGCCTAGACAGAATAATATGATGAAATCTGTTTTCCCATCATACTACCCAGGTTCTTCTAAGCCACCCTTACATGGCCTGATCTCTTATGACTGTCTCCCTTTTGTGCCTTCTTTCTATCACTCTGATGCCCAAATGTTGCTGTCCATATCCCAGATTCTCTGCTATCACCACAACAACATCAATCATGTAGTGAGTAGCTGACAACTTATATTAGAATTCAGTCTAGGTTGGCAGGTCTGTGTCACTGTGGTCTAGGTCTCTAAGCCTCTGATGGATGATTGCTGACCTTCTCCCTCTTTACCAGGAGCTACTCCAGAGGCTGACATGGATCTCTTTTTATTTACCAACACGTTTTCAACATTGCAACTTAGTGGTCATATGCCTGTCCTCCTCTGACAGCTCAGTTGCCAACCATTCCCTTTCTATAGAATCGCATTTGCTACCCACCTATGGGGTTATGATTTGATCCCTGTCAGTCTACCCACAGGGTCACAACTGATCTCCACATTCCACCCATAGAATTATAGCTGAGCTCCTGAGCCTATTTATGGTGTCATGCCCAAGTATCTCAAGGCTGTCACTTCTCAGGGTCACTCCCAAGTTCATTTTGAGGTGGGATCTTTTATGAAGAAGATTTTTCCTTGATCGATATGGAAGCACAGATGAACAAAATCAGAATAAATGTGTAGTTTTAAGTTAATAAACCAAAAATTTATACAGTACACTTACTGAGCTACTCCTTTATTTCACTGTATATTCAAGAATCTCCTTAAAAAGAAATGAAAGAGTGGCATTCTGGGCATTTGTTTCCAGATATCTAAAAAACTAGTTATTTTTTTGTTTCATTTCTTTATAGAGTTTTGAAAAGGAACATCTTATCAAATGTATAATAATGTTTCTTACACCACTGAGGGTTTTGTAGAATGGGGCACTGTGCCATAGTGTGTATGTGAAAGTCAGAGGACAACTTTGTGGACTTGGTTCTCTCCTGCTACCTTTATGTGAGTTCCAGGGATCTACTTCTAATGGACAGGCTTTTGTGGCAAGTACTTTTATCTACCGAGTCCTCTCTCTGGCCCTGTTATATGAGTTGTGGGGTGAACTGTTCATGAGATGAAATAAGGTGACACTTTCCTAGTTACATGCTTCAGAATATTTTCATGTCAGAATATCAAATCGTATTTCAAAGCCTGCTATAAAAATATCTTAAAAATTCATTTAACATGATTGATTCTCTCCTCTTCCATTAATATAGACCGTCCAGAAGTGTGTTTGTGTTTAAAGACTTCTCTGGTCCAAAAGTGGTGATATGAGTTCCCTGACAGGTATGGTGTCTGCCTGGCACTAAAGACAGCTTTGGGGTTCCCCAATGTAATTTCAGATACAAAGATGAAGCTCAGCTTTACAAAGAAGAGCATTTGAGAAACCGGCAGCACCCACACTGTTATGTACAGTACATGATTGCCATCATCAATAACTGCCAGACTTTCAAGTATGTGCTGTGTAGGACAGAGAGGGACAGAGGGCATGCAAGCATGTATTTACTTTTCAGAGCCCTTGATGTTTCCTTGCAGAGAATCCATCGTTAGTCTGAAAAAGAAGTACCTAAAAACTGAAGCAGAGGAGAGCCTATGGGTGAGTCAGCTGAGCATGGATGTGATTCTAGATGCCATTGCTAAGGAAGGCTGCAGCAGTCTGCTAGAGGAGGTCTTTCTGGATCTAGAGGTAGGTGTGGCTCCTCCACCCCTGGGGCTAGAGCTTGGGGCGGGGTCTCATGATCATCTTTGGGATGCACTGTCACCTGCCTCATGTAGATGCTGTATGTGAGCTGAGATGTTTCTTTCCTTATGTACTAAGCTACAGTCAGAGGGCCACTGACTGCCTTGTATGATGCAGGACCCTTCCTAGGCAAATTTGGATAAAGGTTCCAACAGATATCAGGCATCAAACAGAGTAGCAAGTTACATGACAAGTCAAGTGTGTAGAAACCTGTAACAAACCCCAGCGGAGAGCACACAGGTCATATAAATCAGCCTCACTTTAGAATAAAATTCCAACATACAACACACCCAAAATCATTAACAAAATAATTTTCATTCATAGCAAAAACGTAACGTACCATAAAAAATACAGCCACTTAGAACATAGATACCAGCATAGTTAAATGCTTTATCAGGAATTAGCAGACATTAAAAAGTAGAACTATGACCATCTGTGGGTCTTGCTGCAAAAGAATCTTTTTTTTCATATTCCCAGCATGGTCATAACCCCAGAGCTCAGGGGAATAGAGACAGGGCTATTGGGGCTTGCTGGCCAGCCAGTGTAGCCAAAGTGGTGAGCTACAGGTTTAGTTTAAGACCATGTCTCAAGAGAGTAAGGTGGAGAGTGATAGAACAGGACACAGTATCCCCCTTGGCCTCTTTGTGGGCCACATATATACCAGTTGAGAAAAGAAGAGATATTTATCTTTGGGGTTATTTAAAAATAACAACAACAGACCTTATATAAAATGACCTCTGCACAGAAAAAAATTACCAGAGTCTAAACATGAGCCAGACATCCATATATATATATATATATATCACAATGTATCACATGTATATATATATGTATCAGATGTGTATATATATGTATATACGTGTATATATACATACGCATGTATATGTATATATATGTGTAAGAATTGAGTGGATACATTATGACATACCCATATAATAGATTGCTATTACATGTAAAAACCAATATCTAACCTGTTGTTTGTGATGCTTTTTACAAGGCTTGTATATATAAAATAAATCTCCCAAATGTAAAGTACAAATCTGCAGATTACGTAAAAGCAGATTTTTGGTTTTGTTTTAACGAGTATATCACTGCCACAGTCAGAAAATTTCTGTCACACCAAAGAGTGCCTACTCTGAGGTACAGGTCATCTCAGACATTGTGCCGGGTGAAGATTTGCATGATCACTTTGTGCTTTTCAGCAACATCTGAACGAGCTGATGACAAAGAAGTGGCTGTTAGGGTCAAATGCTATGGACATCATCTGTGTTACTGTAGAAGACTATTTCAATGACTTTGCCAAGATTAAAAAGCCATATAAAAAGGTAAGCAAATGGGTTTTAATACTGAGCCTACCTCCCATCTGGTTTATAATTCAGTGTCAAAATAGTGCTCTGTTTATGATCACGTGCCAATATTGATGTGATCTAAAGAAGGTGAAATAATGAGCTTGGATTGGAATGTTCTTTTGAGAAACATTGCTCTTAATTTTAATGTAGTCAAACTTTACTCCTTTTTTTTTTTTTTTTTTTTTTTTTGGTCTATCTATTTAAAGCTTATTTTTTTTTAATTTCTTTTAACTTTTTTAAATTTTTTATTAATTACACTTTATTCATTTTGTATCCCCCCATAAGCTCCTCCCTCTTCCCCTCCCAATCCCACCCTCCCTCCCGTTTCTGCATGCATGCCCCTCCCCAAGTCCACTGATAGGGGAGGTCCTCCTCTCCTTCTTTCTGATCTTAGTCTATCAGATTTCATCAGAGTGGCTGCATTGTCCACTTCTGTGGCCTGGTAAGGCTGCTCCCCCCTCAGGGGGAGGTGATCAAAGAGCAGGCCAATCAGATTATGTCAGAGGCAGTCCCTCTTCCCATTACTATGTAACCCACTTAGACACTGAATTGCCATGGGCTACATCTGTGCAGGGGTTCTAGGTTATCTCCTTGGATGGTCCTTGGTTGGAGTATGAGTCTCTGGGAAGATCCCTGTGTTCAAATTTTCTTGTTCTGTTGCTCTCCTTGTGGAGTTCCTGTCCTCTCCAGCTCTTACTATTTCCCACTTCTTACATAAAATTCCATTCACTCTGCCGACAGTTGGCTATCAGGCTCAGCATCTGCTTTGATAGTCTGCAGGGCAGAGGCTTTCAGAGGCCCTCTGTGGCAGGTTCCTAGTTTGTTTCCTGTTTTCTTATTCTGGCTTTCAGAGGCCCTCTGTAGCAGGTTCTTAGGTTGTTTCCTGTTTTCTTCTTCTTCTGATGTCCATCCTCTTTGCCTTTCAGAATGGGGATTGAGTGTTTTAGTTAGGGTCCTCTCTCTTGCTTAGTTTCTTTAGACGCACAGATTTTAGTGGGTTTGTCCTATGTTGTATGTCTATATGAGTGAGTATATACCGTGTGTGTCTTTTTGCTTCTGGGACAACTCACTCAGGATGATCCTTTTCAGGTCCCACCATTTACCTGCAAAGATCATGATTTCCTTATTTTTCATTGCTGAGTAATACTCCATTGTATAGATGTACCACAATTTCTGCAGCCATTCTTCAGTTGAGGGGCATCTGGGTTGTTTCCAGCTTCTGGCTATTACAAATAAAGCTGCTACAAACATGGTTGAGCAAATGTCCTTTTTGTGTACTTGAGCCTCTTTTGGATATATGCCTAGGAGTGGTATGGCTGGATCTTGAGGAAGCGCTATTCCTTGTTGTCTGAGAAAGCGCCAGATTGCTTTCCAGAGTGGTTGTATGAGTTTGCATTCCCACCAGCAGTGGAGAAGGGTTCCCCTTTCTCCATAACCTCTCCATCATGTGTTGTCACTTGAGTTTTTGATCTTGGCCATTCTCATGGGTGTAAGGTGAAATCTCAGGTTGTTTTGATTTGCATTTCCCTAATGGCTAATGAGGTTGAGCATTTCTTTAAGTGCTTCTCTGCCATTCGATATTCCTCTATTGAGAATTCTCTGTTTAGCTCTGTTCCCCATTTTTTAAGTGGATTACTTGGTTTGCTGCTTTTCAGCTTCTTTAGTTCTTTATATATACTGGATATGAGTCCTCTGTCAGATAAAGGGTTGGTGATGATTCTTTCCCAATCTGTAGGCAGTCGCTTTGTTTTGATGACAGTGTCCTTTGCTTTACAGAAGCTTTTCAGTTTCATGAGGTCCCACTTATTGATTGTTGCTCTTAGAGCCTGTGCTGTTGGTGTTCTGTTCAGGATGTTTTCTCCTGTACCAATGAGTTCTAGGGTATTCCCCACTTTTTTTTTTTCTAGCCGATTTAATGTGTCTGGTTTTATGTTGAGGTCTTTGATCCACTTGGACTTTAGTTTTGTGCAGGGTGATAAGTATGGATCTATTTTCATTTTTCTACATGTAGACATCCAGTTGGACCAGCACCATTTATTGAAGATGCTGTCTTTTTTCCATTGTATGGTTTTGGCATCTTTGTCAAAGATGGTGTCCATAAGTGTGTGGGTTTATTTCTGGGTCCTCTGTTCGGTTCCATTGATCCACCATTCTGTTTCTATGCCAGTACCATGCAGTTTTTAAAACTGTTGCTCTATAGTACAACTTAAGATCAGGGATCTACCTGATCTTAAGGTATCTGGAGGTATCTACCTCCAGAAGATCTTTTATTGTAGAGGATGGTTTTAGCAATTCTGGGTTTCTTGTTATTCCATACGAAGTTGAGAATTTTTCTTTCCAGGTCTGTAAAGAATTGTGTTGGTAATTTGATGGGAATTGCATTAAATCTGTAGATTGCTTTTGGTAAGATGGCCATTTTTACTATGTTAATCCTGCCAAGCCATGAGCATGGGAGATCTTTCCATCTTCTGATATCTTCTTCTAGTTCTTTCTTCAGAGACTTGAAATTTTTTTCATACAAGTCTTTGACTTCCTTGGTTAGGGTTACTCCAAGGTACCTTATGTCATTTGTGGCTATTGTGAAGGGTGTTGTTTCCCTAATTTCTTTCTCAGCCCTTTTGTCTTTTTTATACAGGAGGGCTACTGCTTTTTTTTGAGTTAATTTTGTATCCAGCCACTTTGCTGAAGGTGTTTATCAGCTGTAGGAGTTCCCTGGTAGAGTTTTTGGGGTCACTCAAGTATACTATCATATCATCTGCAAATAGTGATAATTTGACTTTTTCCTTTCCAATTTGTATCCCCTTGATCTCCTTCAATTGTCTTACTGCTCTAGCAAGAACTTCCAGAACTATGTTGAAGAGATATGGAGAGAGTGGGCAGCCTTGTCTTGTCCCTGATTTCAGTGGGATTGCTTTAAGTTTCTCTCTGTTTAGTTTGATGTTGGCTATAGGCTTGCTGTATATCGCCTTTACTATGTTTAGATATGTGCCTTGTATCCCTGATCTCTCCAATACTTTAAACATGAATGGATCTTGGATTTTGTCAAATGCTTTTTCAGCATCTAGGGAGATTATCATGTGGTTTTTTTCTTTCAGTTTGTTAATATGGTGGATCACATTGATGGATTTCCGTATATTGAACCACCCCTGCACACCTGGGATGAAGCCTACTTGGTCATAGTGGATAATATCTTTGATGTGTTCTTGTATTCGGTTTGCGAGTATTTTGTTGAGTATTTTTGCATCAATGTTCATAAAGGAGATTGGCCTGAAGTTCTCTTTTTTTTGTTGGGTCTTCGTGAGGTTTAGGTACCAAGGTGACTGTGGCTTCATAGAATGAGTTTGGTAATGTTCCTTCTGTTTCTATTTTGTGGAATAGTTTGAAGAGAACTGGAGTTAGCTCTTTTTTGAATGTCTGGTAGAATTCTGCACCGAAACCATCAGGTCCTGGGCTTTTTTTGGATGGGAGACTTTTGATGACTGCTTCTATTTCCTTGAGGGATATAGGACTATTTAATTGATTTACCTGGTCCTGATTTAGCTTTGGTAAGTGGAATCGATCAAGAAAATTGTCCATTTCATTTAGATTTTCAAATTTTGTTGCGTATAGACTTTTGAAGTAAGTCCTAATTATTGTTTGGATTTCCTCAGTGTCTGTGGTTATGTCCCCCTTTTCATTTCTGATTTTGTTGATTTGGATGGTGTCTCTCTGCCTTTTAGTTAGCTTGGCTAAGGGTTTGTCTATCTTGTTGATCTTCTCAAAGAACCAGCTCTTGGTTTCATTGATTCTTTGAATTGTTTTATTTGTTTCTAATTGATTGATTTCAGCCCTGAGTTTGATTATTTCTAGCCGTCTACTCCTTTTTGGTGTGTCTGCTTCTTCTTTTTCTAGGGTTTTTAAGTGAGCCATTAAGTTGCTTGAATGAGCTGTCTCGAATTTCTTCTTGAAGGCACTTAGTGCTATGAACTTTCCTCTTAGCACTGCTTTCATTGTGTCCCACAGGTTTAGGTATGTTGTGTCTTCGTTTTCATTGAGTTCTAGGAAGACTTTAATTTCTTTCTTTATTTCTTCCCTGACCCAGCTGTCATTTAGTAGCAAATTGTTCAGTTTCCATGTGTGTGTAGGCTTTTTGTTATTTCTGTTGTTGTTGATGTCCAGCTTTATTCCATGGTGATCAGACAGGATACAAGGGATTATTTCAATCTTCTTGTATCTGTTGATGTTCACTTTGTGACCAACTATATGGTCTATTTTGGAGAAGGTTCCATGAGGTGCTGAGAAGAAGGTAAATTCTTTTGTGTTTGGGTGTAAGGTTCTGTAAATGTCTGTTAGGTCCATTTGATTCATGACCTCTGTTAGAGATATTGTTTCTTTGTTTAATTTCTGTTTAGTTGATCTGTCCTTTGTTGAGAGTGGGGTGTTGAAGTCTCCCACTATTAGTGTGTGGGGATCTATGTGTGGTTTAAGTTTTATCAATGTTTCTTTCACATGTGGGTGACCTTGTATTTGGGGCATAGATGTTCAGGATTGTGATGTCTTCTTGGTGGAATTTTCCCTTGATGAGTATGAAGTGTCCTTCCCCATCTCTTTTGATTAATTTTGGTTGAAAGTCTATTTTATCAGATATTAGAATGGCTACTCCTGCTTGCTTCTTGCATCCATTTGCTTGGAAAGCCGTCTTCCATCCCTTTACCCTCAGGTAATGTCTATCTTTGTGACTTAGGTGTATTTCTTGTATACAACAGATTGCTGGGTTTTGTTTACTCATCCATTCTGTTAGTCTTTGTCTTTTTATTGGAGAATTAAGTCCATTGATGTTGAGAGAGATTAATGCCCAGTGGTTGTTAGATCCTTTGAATTTGGTGTTGGCTGTGGTCATACGGTTGTGTGCTTGGTTGCTTTTTGTTTTACTGTAGTGAGGTTATTTATTTCCTGTGTTTTCTTGAATGTAGCGTTTTCTTGGGTTGTATTTTCCCTTCTAGTGTCTTCTGTAATGCTGGATTTGTTTGTAGGTATTGTTGAAATTTGTTTTTGTCATTGAATATCTTGTTTTCTCCGTCTATGAGGACTGAGAGTTTTGCTGGGTATAGTAGCCTAGGCTGACATCTGTGTTCTCTTAGAGTCTGCATGATATCCGTCCAGGCCCTTCTGGCTTTCATAGTCTCTGGTGTGATTCTAATGGGTTTGCCATTATATGTTACTTGGCCTTTTTCTCTTGCAGCTTTTAGTATTTTTTCTTTGTTCTGTATACTTACGGTTTTGATTATTATGTGGCAGGAGGATTTTCTTTTCTGATCTAATTTATTGGGTGTTCTGTAGGCCTTTTGTATTCTTATTGGCCTCTCCTTTAAGTTGGGGAAATTTTCTTCAGTGATTTTGTTGAAAATATTTTCTGGGCCTTGGTGCAGGGAATCTTCTTTTTCCTCTATTCCTATTATTCTTAGGTTTTGAATTTTTATGTTGTCTTGAATTTCTTGGATGGTCTGTGTCAGGAATTTTTTAGATTTAACATTTTCTTTGACAGATACATCTATTTCTTCCATTGTATCTTCCCCACCTGAGATTCTTTCTTCCATTTCTTGTAGCCTATTGGTTATGCTAACCTCTGTAGTTCCTGCTTTCTTCCCTAAGTTCTTTCTCTCCACAGTTTCTTCTATTTGTGTTTTTTTAATTTTTCCAATTCTATCTTCGGGTCTTGAGCCATTTTGTTGGTTTCCTTCACCTGTCTGACTGTATTTTCATGTTTTTCCATCAATTCCTTCAGCTGTTTGTTTGAACAATCCTCTGTTTCTTTTATTTCATTCAGTGATTTAAGCATTTCCTCTCTAAAGGCCACAAACTGTTTGGCTGCAGCTTCCTCTATTTCTTTTCGTATTTTATTTGTTTCCTCTGTTATCTTCTTCATGAGCATAGATGTTAGGTCATCTTCTTGAATTTCAATTATACTGGTGTGTCTAGGGCTATTTGCCCCTGGATAACTGGGTTCTGGAGATGCCATATTGCTCTGGCTTTTGTTGGTTGAACTTTTATGCTGTCCTCTACCCATTGGGCTATCTTAGGTGTTTGAAGTTAGTTTCTGGTTGTTCCTGGACTCCGGTGGTGGAGAGAATCCCTTTGGCAGGAAGATGGTTTTTCCTGAAGGAAGCCTTCTCAGCTTTTTGGGTATAGTCACTGGATGGCTGGTGTTTTTTAGGAGTTGCTACAGCTCACCTCAGGCATAGAGACCTGGGTGGTAACTGTGGTCCTTATTGGCTGAGAGGACTCTCTTCTCACTGGGAGAAGTCCTGGAGACAGCTGCCCTGCTTCTGGGTTTCTTGCTGTAAATTTAGTGATCAGCTGCTGTAACCTGTGCATCCTGTGGTTTGGTCAGTTTTGTTAGGGATAATGCCCCTTGGAGCATTATCTGGGGGTTGATCTCAGGGTTCCTGGTCTTTTGTAGGTCTGAGGTTGGGGCTCTGTACCCCAGAACCCAAGAGGTAATCTGTGGCGGGTGAGTATTGCTCTCCTGGTAACAGCAGGCTATCTGGGGCACAGCAGGTCCCTGGGTTGGGACAGTCTGTGGGACCTTTCCAGGGATATACTGGGTTGCCTAAGTCCGTCCCCTTTGCTTCGTTCCTTGTTCCTTGTGAGGGTTTCTCCAGACAGTGACTCCAAGACTCTGGTGTCTTGGGGCACACAGTTCTGTCTGTAAGGAGTAGTTGGTGCAAAGCAGGTCTCTGGGCTGGCGGCGCGTGCGCCCGCCTGCTAGTCTGCGGGAGCTGGGTTCCCAATAACTCTGTGCTCCCTGCTTGGGCCGGGATCCGTGATGGCTGGGCGTACTCGCCTGTCTGCGGTCTTCGAGACTTTCCCCAGGCAAAGCCTAGGTGACCCAAGCAGCACGGTTTCTTCCTTCCCTGTGGGGCCCTCTCCGGACAGGGATTCCCAGTCTCTGTTGCACTGGGGCGCACAGCTCGTCTGTACTGGTGAGCTGGGCGCGCAGTCACTCTCCGAGCGCGGCGGGAGCTCAGTTGTGATGGCAGCGGGTACCCGAGGTCAGGGAGACCTTCCAGGGAAAGACTGGGTGACCCGTGATCAGACTCGCAACTTTCCTTCCCCGTGGGGTTTTCTTGAGACTGGGACTCCCAGTCTCTGGCACCCTTGTGCCCACCGATCAGCCTGGGAAAGTGATCGGGATATGCAGGCGTGCAGCTCCAGCCCCGAGACCCAGTGCCTGAGTTACCTGGGATCTCTTCCGGGTTCTGGCTGGGCAGCCGAGAGTGGACCTGACCGATTCCCATGCCGTGGGAGCCTCCCCTCACCTGGGAAACACGATCGCTGTAGTTTTAGGGCCCAGAGTTCAGTCTCCTGGTCGCTGCACGGAGAATGCTGTCCCGCTTCACAGACACAGTGCTCTCCCGGCGCCGCCATCTTGACCCCCCCTCACTTTTCTCCTTTTTTAATAGTTACTTTTTTTTTTTTTGGAGAGGGATCCTAAAGAATCTTTTCATACCCCAAGAGCATGAAAATTATTCTGAAAGTTAGCTATAAAAGTGACTTTCCCACCACAGTGCCATGTGGTGAGGCAGGGCAGGGGGCGGGGCCAATATAGAGACCTGCCTTGCCTCAGCACAGCAAGGGCAGGTGGTGGACATGCAGAGGCCTGCCTGCCACCATGTAGCAAAGCCCTGGAGGAGGAAGACATCCAAAGACCCACCCAGACGCAGAGGCCCGCTTGCTGTCATGCCAATAGGCATCAAGGGGGAAGACATCCAAAGGCCTGCCAGTTGTGTGGCCCACTGGCAGCAGGAGCCACTGTTTGATGACAGGTGGGAGATAAAGAGAAGGCAGAGAGATGAACTGTTGTGAGCAGCCAGCCCTGCCACCTAAGGCCATGGTGAAGTCCCAACCCATGCTGCCACTGAGTGCTGTGTCTGGGTTGGTGGTCATGCAGGGGTAGGTGACCAATATGTCCATTGGTCATATTACTTTTAGAGACAATGGGGACATTCCTGGTCTGGGCAGCTGTCTGGGACCATGTAGATGTCCAAGGGGTGTGTGAACTGGCCCAGGCCCTCGATTGTTGTAGCATCTGGAGAGCTGTCTCCTAGTATGTTTGTGGTCTCTGGTTTTTATTTCATGTGTAGAAGATGGGTCTCAATGATGGAGGCTATTTGAGGAAATTATATACACTTTTGGCCATGTCTTAGCTCCAGTCTCAGCCTGCTTACAGCTTGATTTAATTAATGTCGTATGTTCCTTTGTCTTTCTGGGAGTCGTGTGGAAGTCCAGTGTGATAGTGGTTATGTGTGAGTCTCCATTTTGGACCAGGGACGATAGCCCACTTCGCTGACGGTGAGCAGATTCCAATAGAGAGGCTACAGCCACCAGCCATTACATCAGTACAATTAAGGGTTCTTACTGAGTTAAGTATCTACTTCAGTAAGGCTCTATCACTTCCATAAGGGAATCTGATCTCTTCAACAAGCCAGCTTTTCTGCTACCTCTACCATGTTGGTTCTCAACTTTTTCTTGGCTTTGTAATGCCCCAAAGGTTTCTTTTCTCATTTAAGTCTTTCCTGAAGATTCTCAAGATATTTGGCCTGTGGTTTTGTTTTGTTTTAGCTGAGGGTGCAGGTTGTTGTTGTTTTGGTTTTTTCTACCAATCCGAGGCTGCCTGTGAATGACATACTGCTGTTTGAGCTTCATCTCTGCTAACCTCTTCATGCTAAGACAGCCTATCAGTCCATGAGGTCAAAGTTTGTCTGGCTCAGGCAGTTCTACTGCAGCTCTACTTTGTGTTGGTTGAGAGCCTCAGGATTAGGCAGAGTTGGAACCTCTAAAGGAGCTGGTACCAGGGCTAGGGCACACATCAAGCAAGTGCTAGCCTGATGTTTGTTAACTGGAGTCACCAAAGCTCGCTTGTAGATAATTTAGTGTCCCTAGAAAAATGGTACTGGAAGCAAGTTCTCCCAAAGACTTAAAGCTCTCTGATTTTTGGACAGAGTGTAAGCATTAAGGCTGCCCAGGTTATGTGCAGCCTTCTTGCCTCTGTGTACATGCTGTGCTTGCCAGCTGGCCTATCATAACTCCTGTCACTATGTACAGTTAGGAGATTCGAAAACTTGCTGGTGAAATTCAGGTATGTTTAATTTAACATACTTACTTTAAAATCCCACCAAATATATGGCCAGGTGCAAAAGGATTGTGAGTTTGAGGCAAGCCTGGACTATATAGCTAAACCATGTCTCAACAGGAAAAAAAATCCAACTAAGTTGTTGGAAATCAGAAGGACATACACCAGCCTGTTTGCAGGTCATCTTAGGTTCGATGAGAACAAATGTGTGTTCTAGCACTGTGGAATCTGCAACTGACAAGGTGTTTTTCCCCAGAGAATGACAGCTGAGGCGCACAGGCGCGTGGTAGTGGAGTACCTGCGGGCTGTCATGCAGAAGCGTATCTCTTTTCGGAGTGCTGAAGAACGCAAGGAGGGTGCTGAGAAGATGGTCAGAGAGGCTGAACAGCTCCGCTTCCTCTTCCGGAGGCTGGCATCTGTGAGTATTGAAGCCATAGGCTCAGGGATGGTGGATCTCAGGTTACAGTGTTGTGTTACCTAGTAGCTTGCTTTTGGTGTCTATGCCTGGACTGTTGAGGCAAGATAATGGGATCAAGCAACATCAGGAGCCAGTGGCTGGCTAGTTCTGTTTATCAAGAGGAGGTTCTGGGGCCAGAGCCTGCCTAGCTTCACAATTGATACGTGAATTTCCACAAAGGCTGATACTTTTCAAGGCAACTCTCAAGACTTTTCTGGCAGCAACCCATGTGTAACATCATAGAATAATATATCTCTTCATGTCCCTTTGCCCTCAACTTTTTGTTCTCTATGATTCTTGTTGCTACCCAATAACCTAACTCTTTGGCTCAAGTGGCCATGACTAGATATTCCTCACATTTTCCTGTCTAGAAACTAAGTAATGACTAATCAAATCACCTCATGAGATTGTCCCCTGATCCTTGGTCAGAATGAATCTTGGGGTATTTACATGGAAGAACAAAGTCCACAGCCTGAAAACATGTTTGGAGATGTCAAGATCAAATTGGGACTACTGCAGGACATAGTTTTTAGGGCTGTCCCTCACCCTGCTGCTGTTTTCCAGGGATTTGGTGAGGATGCAGATGGACACTGTGATACCATTGTTGCAGTGGCAGAGGTTATTAAGCTCACGGACCCTTCTCTCCTCTACCTAGAAGTCTCAACACTGGTCAGCAAATATCCAGATATCAGGTAAAGGCTGAGCATCTTTCTGTCAGCACGTAACACAACAGGCCATTCCTACTGCCCTTAAGATAAGCAGTGAGTATCAGGAGTCAGAAAGAGCATGTATGTCAAATAAATGTAAAGAGAAAGATTGTCGGGCCTGTGGCAGTGAGGGTGCAACAAGAAGTCATCTGAGCAGCCTCCCACCATCTCTACCTCAGCAGAGTCTGGCTGAGGTTTGCACACCTGCCTTGTAGCCAGACTCCTTTGCCTAAGAGAGTAGTAGTCAGAAGGCAAAGCTAACTGTACTAGGTAGGTGGTGTTGGGAAGGACTGAGTGTTAGATCTTTGATAAGTAAAGTAGGGAAGGTTGTGATCCCTGGAGTGGTCTGAAAGGTGATTTTAAATCCCATGATCTAAGAATGAAAGCTGACTTGTATGTGGCCTGGACTTCCTCATATATATGTGCACTCAGTATCAGGCTGAGGGAAAGGGGTATCTTCTCCATATCCCTCTACCTGCTGTGCTGGCTCCAGGCCTCAGACCCTGCCTTTGTGACCTCCACTCCAGGACCCTGCCACTTCCTTTAAGGGTAAGTAAGGCAAAGTTGTCTCATTGACACTGTCAGAAGAGCAAGAGTCCTAAGCCCTCCAGAGTCCCTCTTCCCTGGTTAGGCATTCGTGACACCAGTAGTTAAAAGAAAAGAATTTTAACAGTTCTTTACATTTTTCAGGAAGAAAGTAAGGTGAAATTTTGGGTATATCTCTTCTGTAAAAGAAGAGATGTCCTTTGTGGCTGTCAATATCCTACCCTGTTAGTGGCACCTGTGGAGACTGAGGGAGCTGACAGAAGATGGAGGCTCATGCTGACTTCTCTCCCACAGGGATGACCACATTGGTGCACTGCTGGCGGTGCGAGGAGATGCCAGCCGGGACATGAAACAGACCATCATGGAGACTCTGGAGCAAGGCCCCATGCAAGCAAGCCCCAACTATGTGCCCATCTTTAAGGAGATTGTTGTGCCCAGTCTGAACGTGGCAAAGCTCCTTAAGTAGCCCTGCTTTCCTCACTGCCCTGGGTGTCTTTACTGTATGGCTTTCCTGTTGCCACCCTAAGAAGTGTATTAAAACAGAAGTCCTTGTCTAGGTGCCCCATATGGTGTCAGTTACCCTTTCCTGTCTTCTGTGGCATCACACTGTGCCCTGCTATGAAACCCTCTTGGTCACTTGTCATTGTGAAAGAAAAGATGTGTAGTGGGCATCACCTGTTCTTCCCTGCTGAGGTCCTGCTCTGCTTAGTTAACACACTTTAAACCTTTGCCACTTAATTTTTTGTTTGTTTTTTGTTTTTTTTTTTTTTTAATTTTATTTTTTCTTATCAGTTACATTTTATTAACTCTATATCCCAGCCTTGTCCCGATCCCTCATTCCCTCCCAGTCCCTCCCTCCCTCCCTCATCCCTTTGCCACTTAATTAAAGGAAAGTGTGGATGCTTTTCATTCCTAGTTGTAGGTTGTTCTGACTGGTTGTGGTCAGACATATTCAGAAGCTACCAGTCATCAGGTCTCAGCTGACCACTGAGTAGTCCTGAGCAGTCTCTGGGGATCATCTGCCCTGGGCTTGCTTTCTTTCTTTGTTGTTTGTTTTTGGTGTTTTGTTTTTTTTTTCAGGCTTTTTTTTTATTCTTTTTTTTTTATTTTTATTAATTAGTTTATTTATTTGTATCCCACCTGTAGCTCCCTCTCTCCTCCTCTTCCATTCCCATCCTCCCTCCCTGTTCTCCACCCATGCCCTTCCCCAAGTCCATGGGGGAGGTCTTCCTCCCCTTCCTTCTGATCCTAGTCTATCAGGTCTCATCAGGACTGGCCTGGTAAGGCTGCACCCCCCTGAGGGGGAGGTGATCAAAGAGCAGGCCAATCAGTTCATGTCAGAGACAGTCCCTGTTCCCATTACTATGAAACCCACTTGGACACTGAACTACCATGGGCTACATCTGTACAGGGGTTCTAGGTTATATCCATGCATGGTCCTTGGTTGGAGTATCAGTCTCAGAAAAGACTCCTGTGTCCAGATTTTTTGGATCCATTGCTCTCCTTGTGGAGTTCCTGTCCTCTCCATGCCCTGGTCTTTCTTCCTTTCTGGCTGTCCACAACTCTCCATATAATGGATGGTTGTCATCTCTTCCTTCTTCCAGACCTCCAGGGACTGCCTACATCAAACAGTGGAAGGCCTGGTAGGGTCTGTCCTATTTCCTAGGCCGTGTACCACATGGCTGTCCATGAATGTGTAGACTAATGAAATATTTTCTTTCTATTCTTAATGTCAGTGTTAACATTCTGCTTTTATTTCGTTCTTAACAAGGTATAAAAAAGTTCACAAATAACCCTTTTTCTAAGTGGAACTAAGTAAAAGTTTCTCTGGGACTCAGAAGAAACATGGATTTCCTAGAGGGCCTGGATGGTATTGCGTTGATACAGGCCTGCTCAACAATCTGCTCAGTGTGAATGACAGCTGGGCATGCTCTTTAAATGTGCACTGAGAAGTATTGACCAGTAGCAGTGACCCTTGTAGTGACAAAAGGTGCTTGTGCCTCCACTGAGACTTCCTACTGCAGGCTGCTGCTTATGTCTAAGAGGTCAGCAGAGGACATGGAAAATCATATTCCTAAACAGTGGGTAGTGGGATCGTGGAGACAAGATAGGGATTGCTAGAAGTCAAGGGGTAGTAGCAGGCTGTGTGCTGGTGGATAGACAGCATCCAGTGTGATAGCAGGGAAGCTGTGACTAAGGACCTTTGTAGAGGACACCTATGTACAGGATTGGATAGGCTTTTCCGGTGACTGGGTTGTGCCACATAGAGCACCTCATAGTGTCTGCTTCTTGATGTATAGTTGCCGCATGCCAGACAGGAAAGTGTTTTAAGGTATTGGTTCCACGAAATAAGCTCTTAACTCCATGAAAGGGTGTCTTCCACGTTAGCAAAGGCCCTTGACTGTTGACTATCTTAGTCATGAGACACCATGACCAAGGCAACTGTTGTTTTAAAAAGCGTTTCATTAGGAGCTTGTTTGAAGTTTCAGAGGTTTAGACCGTTATCATCATGGAGGGGAGCAAAGCAGCATGCAAGCAGGTGCTGGAGCACTAGCTGAGAGCTGTTCTGTAGGCAGGCACACACACACACACACACACACACACACACACACACACACACGGATGAGGGAGAGTTGGAGAGAGACTTGACTGACTCTGGGCTGGGCTGGGCTTTAACCTACCCTATGACATACTTCTTCAACAAGGTCATACCTCCCAATCCTTTCAAATAGTTCCACTCCCAGGTCACTAAGCTTTCAAATATCTGAGCCTATGGAGGCCATTTTTATTCAGCCCATCACATTGACTTTAGTGGGTCCAGCATGAGTAGATGTTCCAAGTTATGCTGGGTCACCAGGGAGATGGAGAGGCAGCCCGGAGATGCTGTTTCATCCTCCTTTCTTCCTATCTTTTGATATACAAATCAGGTTGCTGGTTGAGGTTCCTCTAAAGAAGGAAAGGATGGACATTCTGGGCACTTGGGTGCAGATTGCCAGAACCAGGCCACCTCAACAAAGTCCTTTAATCCAGAGTGAGAGAAAGCTGAACAAACAGCCACATTGGGTCACTGTAATGGACGTTTTGGCTTCTTTAAAAACTCAGTTATGTTATGTAAACATGCTTTCGTTTTAATCCCAAGTGTGGGATGTTGCTTTTAGTTTATCCACAGCTGGTAACTGCCTCGTGTGGCTGTGGCTCAGAGACGAGCATGGTCTTTGCTAGCTGCAGTTTAATTTTGAGGACTCTTGAGAGGGTATAAAGACCAGAGCTCAAAGAGAGGAAAAGGATGCTTCAGGGGATGCCCCCCAAAAGGAAGAAAGCTGCTGCTGTGACTGCTGGATTTCCTGACAACCCTAACAAGCTGGACGTAACTAGAGACCTTTGCCCCTTCTCCCCACTAGCGCTCTTTCTCCCCTATCTTGTATTGGGGGGCGGGGTGGAAGGGAGGTAGAGGCTGAAGAAACCAAAATAAAAGTATGCCTACAGGTCACTTCCTTTCTTACTGCATTGGGATGAATTGTGACCCCTGAAAAGGTTGAGGTCTTAACCTTAGAATCTTGACTCAGACTTGGGTTGAAGGTGGAATAATTGCAGTGTGATGTATATCATCTGATGAAGTCACATGGAAACAGTGTGAGTACTTGAGGAGAGAGCTGGCAGCCTTAAATCCAAGAAGAGGCCAGGGAGGACTTGTTTCCCAACCCCTGACCTTCATTTCTGCCTCTAAGGCATGAAACAGACTTTGAGTCTCCCAGTGTGTGTGCTTTTGCTAGTATACTCATTATAGCCACCCTGAGATGACTATAACTGTTGAGATTCCTCTTGTAAACAGCCAGTCTCTGGGGAATCTGCTTTGATATGCAATTTTAAATGTGATTTTAAAATGTGTTGCAGGACCTCCAGACCTGATGTTTAACAAGTTCCACCACACACCTCTGCCTTGCACTGTCCTTGTCTCCACCCACAGAGACCCTTCTTGGCCACCAGGCTTGGTGCCCTTTCCCACCATTCCTTCTCACGCAGTTTGATCTTTGTAGCACCTCAGCCATGGTGGGTGCTGTCTAAACTACCCATTGTCCAGTCAGCCACAAGAAGCAATCTGATCTGTTTCATATCAGAGATGCTAAATTGGGGCTTTAGATGTCCTATTCCCACCCCTAATAGGGTGACCTCAGAAATATACCATCTGTTGATCTCAATCTCAGTGCATAATAAAGTGCTCTTTAAATTATCCTGGGCAGGACTTTTCATTTATAAACAAAGTTTGCACCAGAATGCCTTGAAATGTTTTTAATAGACTTCAACAAGCAGTCGTTGCAGTTTTGCTGATGGACTCTGTGCAGATGCTGCCCAAATTAGCTGCATTTTAAGGCACCAGTATTCTGTGATCAAAATTAAACAAAATTCAACTATGATTATGTTCATGACATCAATGCACAATTTCAACCACTCAAAATATATTTCTAGCTTTGATGAAACTTAAATTTCCTTTCATAAAAAGATCAGTAATACATAGCATATTGAACACTGTAATAAAATTATTTTCAAGAAAATACAGAAGTGGAAATACAAATTTCCTAAATTTTTATACTTTGTAGTACCACAAAGTTGGTCAAAGTTCAGTATTAAATAAATAGAAATTCTCTCTAATAAAAAACTTTTACAACAGTTTTCCTAAGGAAATACATTCATAGGATTTTCTATTCTATTGTACAACAATGACAAGAACAAGAGGGTCCTCAACCATGAAATGTAGCCACCGTGTCATCTAATCCCAGGAAATGGGTTTTTGTGAATGAGGTTTTCTTGTCAAAACTGATTACATGTGGCTATGCCCAGTGGCATATTTCACAGCTCAAAGGACATGCCCTGTGCACAGCTAAAACACGGGACAGAGTGTCAAGAGGTTCCATAGATTCATTACCTGGCTGCTAGCTTTGGTATCTCTGGGTATCTGGTGCAAGGTGACAGCTGTTGAGGCACTGTCTAGTCAGAGTTGGCTTCTAATTCTGTAGTGGGAATTAGACTCCATGTCCAGCAGATCAAGTGAGGTGTTAAGGCAGTGTCCTGGCACAGGCAGGTATGAGAAACTTGTCTGCAAAGCTGGGCTGAGAGGTGCCTCTCAGAACCACCCCCTGGTACAGTAGCCAGGCACAGCCTTATCTCAGAGGTACTCCAACGGCACTGTCAGAGAAGTCTGATGAAATTATTGGCCAAGTCATTGCACAGTGGCTGGACTTCAATTCAGAAATGGTCAAATGCAGTAAGGGAGAAGGGCCGCAGAAACCAAATGGTGAGCATCTTACGGCGGAGTCTGAGCGCTCCAATCAACAGCGAACTGACTGGTTCAGTTGGGGAATGACACTCTGAAGCACAAAGCAGTATGTTGAGCAAACTTGCTTTGTTTTCATTCATTTCTCTTAACTGCCTTCCTATCTATGATTCAACTGCAGCATTGATACACATCAGTGGACCTTCCTGTGACTCCTCTGAAGGTAACTGTCAACCTTGTTCCTGAGACACGGTATTTAGTTTCCTGAGCAGAGACCTGAGTGGTTTGTTTCAGAAGTCTCCAGGAGGTCCCTAAGTCCACCTTTAGCCCCATCTCAGTATCCCTCAGGTGAGCCCCTGTGGTGTAGGCCAGATTTACAGTGTGCAAAACTCTTCCAAGACTGGACCTCTGATGAGGGCCCACCCTCTTACCACTGCAGGGAGATGGCACTCTAAGGTTTAGGCCCTGAAGTCCTGGGGACAGGGGAAAAGCCCAGACAGTGGGCACCTGCATGAGGTTTCCCCTGCCTTCAGCAGATGGAGCCAGAGAGCTGGCTATAGTTCTGACCAAGGTTTCCTCTGGACCCCCTCTAGTGCCCTGGCCCAGCCAGCCTAGCCATCAGCAGCAGTGTTCCCAACTTCAGGACAGCTCAGGCCAGACAACTTGTTTGTGCGGGCAAGGCCCTGGCTGGGAGGAGCTGCACAGGGAAAGTCTGAGCTAGAGGAGCCAAACCTGGAACAAATATTTCTGCAGCTGATCCTACAAGACACAAGGTGGTAGGACAGTATGGAGAACTAACTTGGAAGGGGGTCAGATAGGAGCCTCGGGGGTGTATATTTCTGGGCATGCACAAGAACCTTGCTGCCCATTTAGGACGAGGATGATCTGAGCGGTGTCACTCCCAGGAATCTCAATCTTTTGAGACCTTCATTTTTACCAGCAGTATTAATTCGCCAGAGGCCTCTCGGGGGTCTTCTTCCTCTCTGAGGAAGGGAGGCAAACAAGTGTTTGCCTTGGGGGTGGGGACAGGGAGGCAGCACCTCAGAGCCCTAGGGACTGACCCAGGGCAAGAAGATGGCAGGAAGCAGTGTGGTATCTTGGCGACACCACATGGATGAAAAGATTCGTCCTAGACTCCCTCGCTGGCAGGGGAGGGGCCACCTGAAGGAGACCCTCGGAGCTGGGCTACCGTACAGGCAGCAATCACAGCGGCGTCTCCTCTTGCTCCAGAGCGTGTGGCGGCAGTTCTGTAGAGCCCGGAAGAGAAGCGAGCTTTAGCAGAGCTGGGCGTCTGCGCGGACGAGGCCTCTGGAAGGAGCGCCTACTGTGTACCCGGCGCGCAGCCGCCGAGCGAGCATGCGCACTGGGTAGGGCCCTGTGCTCCGGCTCCGCCCCGGGTTCACCAGAGGCAAAAGTGGCTGAGGAGATGCGCTCAGGTGGGGCTGGGCTCAGGGCACGAGGGCGGGCGAGTCGTGGGGGGAGCAAGGGCTGCTGGGAAGCAGCGGACGGCCGACGAGGGGACGAGCGCCCGGTAAGCGGTGTGTCAGAGCCTGTGTCACCTGCGGGAAGACAGGGTGTCAGAGGCTACCAGTCCAACACTGACCTACAGAAACCTGTACTCAGCCAGGATTCCTTTCCCCCTAACTTTGCTGTTCCTCTGTGGCTTGCCTGAAACTAGGCCTGCCCATGGATAGGGGACTTCCGGCTCACGTGCAAGGCATTTTCTGCTGTGCACTACTGCAGAGTCGCAGGGAGTTCCAGCCAGTGTCCAGCCTTTCTAGGCAGCTGTGCACGGTGCAGCCAGCAGATCTGTGTCACTTCCGATGTTCTGCCCTTTCAAACCCTGCCCTTCACAGCAGCCCCCTCTAGAAGGGATGGCAGTGCCAGACCTACTTCTGGTACTACAGTTTTACCCCAGAAACCTGTCACAGCCTAGAGGCACACAAGGCTCTGCTTAAAACAGTGGAATTTAAGAAAGAGGAAAAGAAGTGGGCGTGGTGGCGTGCACCTACAGTCCCAGGACTCAGGGAGGCAGAGGCAGGCATATTTCTGAGTTCCAAGACAGCCTAGACTACAGAGCTAGTTCCAGGACAGCCAGGGCTACACAGGGAAACCCTGTCAAAAGAGCAGAAGAGGGTGGCAAGGCCAGAGACAGAGCAAGCAGGTGGAAGAGCACTGGGACCACACAAGTGTCCTGTTCCTGCTATATCATTTCAGAACTGGAGCCACTGTTTATATATCTAATGTGTTACCAGGCCTTGCCAGCAGGGCTAGCCAGGATCTCCAATTGTAAAGGAGTGTGCTCCATTTCATTTTCCACTAGACTGATAAAAGGCCTCTGCAAATGTTCACCAGACAGAAAAACACTTTCATTTTCATCTGAAACGAACCTGAGGCCTGACCATTGGATATCTCTATACCATTGCCTGGGCTAGCCTCAAACCCTTAGTCCTCCTACCTCTCTTGTAAATGCTGGGGTTATAGGAATACACCACCACACCAGGCCCTTAAATCTATCTGGATACTACACATTAGCTAGAGACACAGACTCAAATGGGAGTTCTCCACCAGTCTCCTAAGAAGTACACAGCTGGAGAGATGGCCAAGACAGCATCTACAGAGTGAAGAAAGCTGCTGGAAAGTCTGAAAAAGGTGCAGGTCCAGGAGAAAGGCCTGAAGCAACAGCTGGGAAGAAAGCAGGTGTTAGAGGAAGAAGCCAGTTACATGTGTGTGGACTCAGGGAGAGCGGGTTGGTGCTGTTCTTCAGGGCCATCAGCCAGCAGGAAGGAATCCACTGACTTGTTGCTGAGCCGGAATGGTGTCAGGCGGCGGAAGTTGCTGGGAGAGTTGGGAATCTGGACACGGGCCCTCTGGGAGGGCACCACAGTCTCCCCAGGGGACAGCCAGGGTGGCACCCTGGAGAGGATGCTTGGGTCCAGGTCCTCATCAGGGGAGAACACGGGGTTATCAATTCCTAAGAGAAAGGGCAGCTGGTCAAACTCTAGGAAGTCCTCTCAGGGGCAGCAGGAGGCTATGTGTGTGGCTCTGTGCTGGTGACTGTGTCAGGTCCTCTGTGGGTGCCACCTTCAGAGTGACCTGGATGGTCAGAGATTTAACCCTCATCCTACACCTTCCCTTCACATCTGAGACCTCATCCAATCCATACAAGTTCAGTGACACCGCCCTTCTCTCAGATTTGGCCTGTTCTTCCAGATAGACTTGCCCATCTGCCCTGGGAAGACATCTAGGTGGAAGAGGTGACAACTCCAAGACCAATTCTTATCCTCCCCAAGCCTTTGGTTCCTCCTTCAGTGACCAAGCTCCCTTGGGTGGCAGGGACATCTCTCCCATCTCACCTGCCCTAGAGTCAGAGGCTACATCCTTAGTGACACTGGCCAGAAACTCAATGCCCCCGCTGGTCTCTTCATTGTTAGGGCCCTCCTCAGGCTCGGAAAGTTCCAATTCTAAATAACAAAGGGAAAAAAGACTTTGGGTAAGGATGACTCAAGTGCTTGATGACTGGTGGCATCTTCCCACCACACACACACACACACACACACACACACACACACACACACACACACGTGGTTTTTCACAACACTTAGATAGCCCAGTGTCCAAGTGACTAGGGCCAATTATGCAAAGGCCTGACAACTCCTGTGTGCTTCCTTTTGTGACCCCAACCATTCTTGGTATTTGGGAAGGTCTACTGGGGCTGCAACCTTAAGGCCTACACATAAAGGAATGGAGAAAGGTCACTTATCTTTTAAAGTGTGTGTGTATGGGTGCGCAGGTGTGTTGGGTGTCCAAGAGGGCCAAAAGAGGGACATTGGATTCCCTGAAACTGGAGTCACAGGTGACTTAAACTGCCTTATGTTAGTGCTGGGAACTGAACTTGGGTCCTCTGGAAGAGCAGCAATCACTCTTAACCACTGAACTGTCTGTCCTTCCCATAGGGGGAGTGCTTCTCTAGGCTGCAGCAACAAGAGGTTGGGAGAAAAGCACTAAGAGCGCCTAGCCTAAAGGCACCCCTCACCCCACCCAAAGGGTGCATGGAGGGCCAAGTCGGAATCCTGGGTGCAGCCTCGGGTAAAGGCAGGGGCCCCTCCTGAGTCAAGCACATTCAGAGAAGCAGTTCTTACCTTTCTCCTTGATGGTGAAGTTGTGTGCCAGGTTCTCCACAGGCAGCTTCCCGTTAGGAATGCTGCTATTCCTCTGTGGACAAGCATGAGCTCTTATAGATGTACCCACACCCGGGCCCCTAATTTGCAGGGACTTGGTCTCCTGTCCTAAATCCCAAGGGTCTCTGCTCTGGTGAAAGGCTGTTCACCTGGCAGCTTTCCTGGCCAGCAGGACTACAAAGGATTCCCTGACCCTTCTTGGTATTCAGGAGCCCACCCAACAACCACTGACCCCACCTTTCCTCACCCGCTTCTGTGCACGCTCCCTCTTGTACAGCTTGGCTGCCTTCTTGTTCTGGTTGATGCCTAGCTTAGCTGACTTAAAGGACTCCAAGCGCTTCCGCATGGTCCGGTGAAAGATTTCCTTGTCCTGCTTTTCATCCTCATTGGGTGTTAGCTCATGCCGACTATACAGATGCTTGTACTGTGGAAGCAACTAGCAGTCAGCTGAGCCTTGTATGGCCCAGGTGGGTCACAGAGCCTCCAGCTCATCTCTGTAGACCCCTCATCTAAGAAGAAGGCAGAGGTTGCTCTGGGTGTGGGGCTGGGATCCACCAGCCACAGCACACGAGGGGATGGCAAAGGCTCACCCCTCGGGATAGGAGGCTCTGGGCGACACATCCCATGGTACTCACCTCCTGCCGAGGCTTGTACAGGTACTGTTGCAGCGTGTGGTGGGTCACCATGTCCTCAGTGTCACGGATGCTCCTCCGCCTCTGCTCCAAGGACTGCATGTCCAGGCATACAGCACTGACATTTTCCCTCCTGCATGGACCAACACTGAGCCCAGGGGAATAGCTGCAAAGAGGTCTCCTGCCCTGCCTAGAGACTCGGTGGTCCCTCCCTGCCTCGGGACTGCTCAGATGCTCTCTCAGGATGCCTTCTAGATTTCTGTTTAAGGTTGAACCCTAGTAACAGCAGTCCCCCTCCACAGCCCGACTATGAGTCCTGAGGCTCACAGCACTAGAAAGCTAGAACAGCCGTCATCGTAAGAACTGGCCATCAGCTGCCCAGGGCCAGAGGGTATGACATGGTGGGCCATGTCAGGAATCTGCTGCTATCCCTTCCCGCCCTCCTTCTGTTCTCTAATAAAGTGCTCGCAATCACAGTCCTGCTGACTGCTGAGTAAGGATGTGCTTCCACAGATGGGGGTGGGGGTGCAAGCAACTTTCTGTATCCTTCTCCTGTCCTGGTCCACTCACACTTTTCTCACTCAGTTGCCTTAGGCCCTGCAACAGGAACTAGTAGGCTTAAGGGTAACAAGAGAAATGCTTTTAAGGAGTGTACTTTTCCAGGGAAGTTTATGAACTGGTCACATACAAGAGATAGGAGACAGATGCCTCCACAGTAGATGGGCGAGGTGTGCCGAAGTCCACATTGACCATATTGTCCGTACTTGGGGAGCGGATGAAGGCCAGGGACCCACGGCGCTCTCCCTACAAGGGAGACATAGACTTGTTAGCACTCTCATATGACCCTTAGGCAGTACCTACCACATAGATGTCAAAAGATCCTATGACCAAACTCAAGGGCCTCTGGGCTGTGGGAGGCAGAGCTGGAGCCCAGGGAAGTTAAGCTTTCCTGAGACCTGTCCAACGACAAGGGACATCTCACGGCTCAGCAAGGTCCAAGTTGCAGGGTAAGACCTAATCCTAGCTACACAGGATTAGGCCCATATAGAAGCCATCAAAGCCTCTCTTGAGAGGAGCAGAACTAAAAGTTGAGCAGACAGAGCAGTAGGTAGAAAACAGAATCTCTTAAAGAAAGCTAAAAAATCTGGAGTATACTACTCACACTTGAAGGTTGAGGAGGTTGTTTTTTCCCCCCACTGGAGCCTCAACCCATAGGCTTTAGTTTAGATGCAAGTCAGAACAGAGCTAGGCAGGAAGCAGAATCACCAGAGAATAGAAAGCTGTCTTCTTTTGGGGGCTTCAATCAGGAAAGTAAGAGGCTTCTGAGTCTCACAGACTACAGTAAAATCAGGTAGAGTCCCTAAGGGACAGCTTGTGCCAGAGCTGGGAGGGTGGTGGCCCATCAGAGGTGTTCCTCTCTTAACCATGTCAATTCATCATTGCACCGTATAATTTGTGAAGTGCTCTCTTGGGAGCCCTTCGAAGAGGGTGGGAGTTTTTTTTTTTTTTTTTTTTTTTTTTGGATATTCTGGTGACAGAGGAAACACTTGAGACTTGACCAGGACTTCCCACTCCAGGGTATTTGGCTTATCACTGCTCACTGGTATGGGCTGGGGCTTTCGGTCTTTTGCTTCCAAACAACCCAGTGTTCTTTTTCTGTCACTCAAACTCCTCAGGTGTGGGAAGCTCTCTGCTCCATATCATTGGTGATGCCAGGCACTCCCTACCCTAAGGGGACACCAAGAAAGAAGAAGATAGGGGACCCTAGGACAGAGGCTTGGAGCTGACAGGATGGTTGGGTTCCTGGACAAATGGAATCCAAGGGTAGAGGACAAGAATCAAGGTGATGCAGGACAGATGGACAAACCACCCTGTAGTACCATTTCTCCAACAGTGATGGAAAGGATAGTGCAAAGCTCAAGATATTCTGGCTGGTGCAATGGGGAACAGAAGTGAGGCTCAGGGCCCTGGCGAGTGTGAAGTCAGAGCTAAACATTTGCTTAAAAGACTGAGAAAAAGTGACAAGTGACCTCAGTCCCCCACCCCCTCATTCTTATCCTCCATCAATGTCTTGGTGACCAGGTCACCTAGGGACATAAAAGGTTGGAATTTTTTATAAGTTCTGCCTAAGAGAGGAGGCGTTTCAGACTGAGCACATCAGTATTACTCTGAGTGGCAATGGCCATGGGGTCATGTGGTGCCTGGTTGGGATCTATGTCTATTTATAAAGGGTACCATGGGGCCCAGACAGGAGTGCAGGGGTCATGAATGCACTGGCCACAAGATAGTCACACATGTGTCATTGAAGGAGTTGGTATGAATGTGTACATACATGTATGTCTTTTGTATCTATGCATGTCTGTTCATGAGTATGTATGAATGTATGTATGTATGTGTATTAGTGTGCATGTATCTAGGATGTGAGTATTCATGTATATGTATGTGAACATTACTATACATTTGGGTGTACATGTATCAGCCATGACTCTGTGTATGCACAGGTAAGGCGGCTGCTCCTTAAGGTAGTCAGCCAGTAGAAAGGATCTACCAATTTGTTGATGAGTACATATATATGTGTCACATGTCATATATATATGACATATATATATGACACAAGTATATGTGTCAATAGGTAGAGGACCTGGGCCCATTATTCTCTATTTCCCAACCTCTTCTGTACTTTTTTAAAAATATATTTTTTTATTATTTTATTTTATTAATTATACTGTATTCACTTTGTTCCCCCCCCCCATAAGCCCCTCCCTCCTCCCCTCCCAGTCCCACCCTCCCTTCCCCTTCTTCACACATGCCCCTCCCCAAGTCCACTGATAGGGGAGGTCCTCCTCTCCTTCCTTCTGATCTTAGTCTATCAGATCACATCAGGAGTGGCTGCATTGTCCTTTTCTGTGCCCTGGTAAGGCTGCTTCCCCTCACAGGGAGGTGATCAAAGAGCAGGCCAATCAGATTATGTCAGAGGCAGTTCCTCTTCCCATTACTATGGAACCCACTTGGACACTGAACTGCCATGGGCTACATCTGTGCAGGGGTTCTAGGTTATCTCCAAGCATGGTACTTGGTTGGAGTATGAGTCTCTGGGAAGTCCCCTGTGTTCAAATTTTCTGGTTCTGTTGCTCTCCTTGTGGAGTTCCTGTCCTCTCCAGCTCTTACTATTTCCCACTTCTTACATAAGATTCCATGCACTCTGCCTATAGAGCCTTGAAGACTGGAGATTCATATCCAGTTACATCTTCTGTACTTTTAAGGGAAAATACAGGCATTCATTCACCTCTAGACCCTCAGTTCTTCCAAAGCCACAGTATCTAGACAGTCACTGTGCCTGTGCCGCACTGTGCAGTGAGCTCTCCAGGCAGAGAACACGAGTCCCTCACCACTCTCCGCCTAAGCCCTAGATCACGTCCATTGCCTTACTTTAGCCCCCAGGTTCAACAGAGGGATACACGGGTTATTCCAGTACCTCAGCCACATAGCTAATAGCATCCTTCAAATTCAGCTCATGGAAAACGTTCAGGATCCGATCTCGAGATTTTTGAGCTGATCTTCTCATGAGGACTTTGCTGAGGAACTTCCTATCAAAATTGGACCACCTAAGGGACAAAAGATCATATCAGCACTGGGAGTTTGGGACTGCCTGCCCCACGTGAAAAGAACAAGGTCAGAACAGGCAGACAAAGGACTATCCTGGGTTTTCTTTATTGGAACAATCTGAAAGTGAGTTTTAACGTGAAAGGCCATCATGCCACCTCAGGTCTCACCCTTGATCTCTCCTATTTTTGACAGTGGCTGGCAGTGGAACTATATGCCATTTCTTTTTCAAGTGACAAAACGAGCATGTTTCCAGTGGCCATCTGACCCTCCAGGTGCTTTTGAGGACAGGCCAATGTCAAGATACCAGTGGCCATAGTTCCAGTTACCAAGACATTGCTGCCCAAGGTACGCTATTCAGGTTAACTCTGCAGGCTCACATGGACTCTGAGAAATTATCTCAAAACAGGTCCCAACAAGTGTGAAATAAGTGCTTTAGTCATACGGTTCTAAGTATCACTTTATGTTGTCATAAATACATACCAGTTACTTCTGTTTCATGAACAAGATAATTTTAAATCTTTCTTCCGTTAATAAAAGAGGGAAGTGATTTATTTTCCTGATTTTTAATTCCTACATTATTTAAGTTTAGCATTAATTGGTCAGTAAAAGGGTGTCTCTCTATATGCCTGGGAAGATCATCAGGAATAAGATTCAGGTCCCTGGTTTGTTGAATGTTCTGTCCTCTCTGTTATCATTAACTTTGTTTTTCAACTGCTCACACTTGAGGGTCTAATGCACACTTAAGCCCTTAGCCTGGAAATGGGGGTTCATGCACCATAACAAAGTGTCCGTATGTTGTCCTCTGTTCATTATTCTCCCCAACATATATATGTATATATACCTCAGAACCAGCCTAGGACCTGGATAGCTTGTCTCTGGCTCTTTTGAAGACAGAGCTCCTCCAGAAATTGTGTTTTGTGGTTCTTATATTGTGGTATCACAATCAACACAACTTCCCATGCTTTTAGTGGCCTTTCCTGCATCTGTGGGACCCACAGTTCTATGTTTGAGAAGTCAGTGGCAGAAGGAAGAATTTTACAGCTTGGGCTACTTACTTATCTCTGAGATAATTGTGTCCAATTTGTCCTGAGATGTCCTCAATGGCTGAGAGGATGTGGTCGAAAGCCTTTCAGAGGGGAAAACAAAAAACAAAACAAACAAACAAAAAAACTTAATTGGTCATCCTTCCTCACCCTCTGCCTAGCCCCGGACCACGTCTCCCCCGACTGTGCCCTTCCACCTTCTCCCTACCCTGCCATGTAGCTTCTCATTGAGCTTCGGCTCACGCTGCTCACTCCTCTTCACCTTCAGCCACTGCACCAGGGGCTTAATGGTCAGACCCTGAAAGACAGCCTCCCTAATTCTAGTGCCAGGCAGGATTCCCGTACCCCCAGGGCCCTCTAAGCCCAAGCCAGACAGACATTAGATCTCTTCTTCCACTATAAACAGTCTGGGAACCCATGAATCCATTGGCACTACCGTATAAAAAAGGTGCCCCAAAGCCCCTGTGCTGTGAACATCAGAACCTCCAACAGTCTCTTTGACCAAGGTGTAGTACATGCCTGTCAGGGCCTGACCAATCAGCAGTCAGAATGTAACTAGGTCTCCTCTCATCACTCCTGGGCCGCAAGTAGCACTTTTAGGACAAATTGTGCTATGTCCCCTGTGGGGCCAGATGAAAACCTACAAAACGCTCCTAGTTACTAAAATTATAAAAACCAATTAAAGTGTAGAATCTGGAAACAATCAACCTGCAGGGTTGAGGCAGGGCCAGCTTATTTGAGGTGGGATCAAAGTTTGGACATCCCAAGACAGGGCCCTGGGTAAGCTGAGCCACACCTGAAAGATGACCGTGAAGAAGACCACAATAAGAGTGGTGCTGACGAACAGATTTTTCTCCTTGACTTTGTTCTCATCCAGAAGTACCACCAAGGCATAGGCTACCGCCCCACGCAGGCCGCCATAGGACATGACCACCTGATCAATGGTCTCTAGCTGCACCATGCGGTAGCGGTTCAGGATCCAGGTCTGCAGAACAACACCTGTAGCAAGAGGTCACTCAGGCCCATGGCTGCTCCCCCTAGGCCACACCTCAGGGTTTCCCAAAGCCTTTTGCCCCTCTGTTTCTTGGCTGACTGTGAAGGCTGAGCAATGGGTCTGTCTCAGGGACACTATTCATCAGGCCCTCCATGGAATGAAGCGATAATGCTGCACTCACCCCGGCTTTTATCTCCCATTCTGGACTTATTAGCGAGCTGCCCTGGCGGCCCTCAAATCTGTCATCTAAACTAACGGACCCCAGAAACTCCCACGAGAGTGCCTAACTCTCACCGATGGCTCGGTACACAGAAATGAAGACCAGCGTCAGCAACACAAAAGCCGTGTTCCATGTCCAAATGAGGGGGTCCACCGCTGAGATGCCCAGGAACATGAAGATGATGGTCTCCGCCCCACTGGCCAGCATCTTCATCGTGTAGCGCACCGTGGTGGCTGACTGCTCTGAGATGTTGGCCTTCACGTACTTCTGACAGCAGATGCCACAGAAGGTGATGCTGGAGGAAGGGCAGTGTGAGGTCTCCCTGCCTCTGTTCAGGCAGGCTGATCCCTCAGGCCAGATGTTTTTCAGGCCCAGCTCCCACCGTCTCCAGTTTCTCGGGTGGCATTGCAGTCCTCTGCATCGCAGCAGATATAGCTTACAGTGGCCAGTCCTCTGTTGGGCGAACCCTGCTCTTCCAGAGGGTTGATACCCTGAGGTTGGCCTACCTAGCTGCTTTCTTGCTCTAAGGCTAGACATGGAGTCCCAGTGAAGGAACCGCCTTCACACACAGCTGTGTGTGCCTGTTGGTAACTGAGGGGTGACCAGGTCATACTAGCTTAAGAAGCTTGGGGCCAACGCTGGTGTCAGGAGGCTCCTGTCTGAGGCTGCATGGCAGCAGAGGCTCCGGCAGGTTTTCTGGATAGATCATTCTTGGATCACAAGCCATAGCACACCTACCTCTCACCAGGTACCTGTCTAGCCAAGGACAACTCTTATGACTTAGCAACTTCTTATTTTAGAAAAAGAAAATTAGATTGTAAGGCAGAGGTAGGTGAATCTCTGTGAGTTCGAGGCCAGCCTGGTCTACAAAGCGAGTCCAGGACAGTCAAGGCTACACAGAGAAACCCTGTCTTGAAACAACAAAACAAAAAGTTAGATTGACTTATTTGCCCCTGCCAATGAATTTCTACCCAACTGTGAAATCCATGGAGGTGGCAGCTACATGCTGACTTGAAATTCATGCTCCAAGGTGGAGACAATTGGCAGGGACCAGGATTACTCTCAAAGACCCTTCACCAGGAGACAATAGGTAGGGACCATGGGCTCATTCTCACAGCCCCTTCACCAGGATGATGGCAAGGAGCCCAAGGTATCCTTTGCTCACATTGTCCACCTACTGCCAGAGTTTGGATGCAGGGGATCTCTGGCACATCACCAGCTGGAAAGCCACCTACCCAGACTAGCTAACAGCAGAAGGTTGTTTCTTGAGGGGCACTTACGCCAGGATGGCTGACAAGGACAGCATCTCGGAGGTCAGATAGGACAGGTAGGAAATGACAAAGACGAAGCCAGGTTCGATGATGCGCACATGCTTGGTGAAGCGAGTCACTAAGGACAGCAGGAAGGCAAAGATAACACCCACCAGAGTGCCTCCTAGGCTCACCACGAAGAAGGACACTGTGAGAGAAAGGAATGAATGGTCCTTTGTGGCTGGTGGTGAGTGAAGCTGACTGGGTTGGCCAGTCATTCCCCATGGAGAGATCCTGGTAACTACTCACAGCAATGCAAAAGTTTAGGAAATAAGGCAACTTTGCTCTCTATGGCGAGAGTGTCTGGCCTCCAAGTTTAGTGCAGGAGGCAGAGGGAAGAGGTGTGGTACATAGGAGACAGGACCCAGGGTAGGGAGCATTACCTTGATAGCCCTGCAGACTTGGGTCAGTAGCAAGGTCTGAACCCTGTGTCCCTATACACTGTCCATCTGTCATTGCTAAGGAGACCTGGGTTGACTGTCCATATCCCTCTCAGGAGAGTACACAGGATTCCCCACGGACTTCATCCAGTAGTGTTTGTGTGCTGGTCTGGGAAAGAAACCTAGCCTGGCAGTAATTAGGACATAGGCTAGAGACCCCAGGATAGCAGAGGCCACAGGGATGCCATTCTAGAGAGGAAATTAGCCTCAGTTACTCTTTGACCATTATATCTGATGGTCAAATAGGAACCAGCCAGATAGGAACACTCCCAATACATACCTATGCCTTTCACACAATCCACACCGGTCACCTTGTCACCACCCAGCGTCACAAAAGATTCAAAAACATTGTATAAGACCTAAGGGTACAGAAGACAGGAACACAACTAGTCAGCCCTGCAGCCACGCCAACTCCTCCCTATCCGGTGTCCCCTCTTTCCTGGATTTGGGCCCCAGAGTTGACACTTGGAGCAGCTAAAAGCACTTGTAAAGTCAGCACAAGGTGACAATGGTCAACAAGACTCAGAGGGATGTGATCAGCAGGTGGGATATGCAGACAAGTGAGTGTCCCAGATCCAGGAAACAGGCCCAGTCTCCAACTCGTGTTCTGTGTGCTTACAGGCAGGTTTAAGAAACATTAGGATACAGCCATGGTGGGCACTGAGTCCTCAGCAAGCCCTCTGTGGAGTTGCGCTTCTTTGTGAGGAGGAAGGAGGAAGAGGCGTGAACCATGAGGGCAGGAGGGACCCCTCAGTCCACAGGAAGCTCACCCAACTACATACACAGGGAAGTGCTCAGGGCCACTGTGGCTCGGGAAGGCAGAGAGCGACTTTCTGAGCTCCATGCTAGGTCTCAGGTGGGCCTCAGAGTCCACAAACAGAAACCTGATACCATGCACCTTACTGTGTTCCTGAATAAGACATGGGCAATTTCAGAGGGCAGAAGAAACCAAACACACTTCCTCAGGTGTCAGCTAAGTGCTTGGGTCCATTCTTACCAGCTAACCCTTCATCCCCTCCCACAGACCTGTACTCCATCTGGGGACAGGTTTTGAAATTTCCACAGGGCTGCGCTAAAGCAGCAGCAATGCTCATGTTTCCTGAACATGCTTCTCACTGCCAGGATGATCATAACCCCATCTTTGTGGACCCCTTATCCCTATCTACCCCACTGCACGGGTTTGAGAAACCCAGATGCCATTAGGGGAATCTTGACTCATGAAGGAGCTGAATGTATTCCCTACACTTAAATGTCGAGTCCTGACCACAACACCTCAGAGTGTAGACGTTTCATAGAAAGTCTTCATAGAAGTAGTCAAGGTTAAATGAGAGCAATAGGGTAGATATTGATGTATATGAAGAGAGAAACACATAGACACACATAGATGAGCATGCAAGGACACAGAGAGAAGAAAGCATCTATAGGCTAAGGAAAAAGGCCTCCAGAGCCAGATGCCATGCTCGGTTCTCAGCCTCCAGCCTTTAGCATGGAGACAATAAATTCTCACTGTCTAAGCTTCAGGCTTCTGTAGTATTTTGTTATGGTGGGCCCAGCAGATTAATGCAATTTCTGTAAGACTTTATTTGTTCATTTATTCATCCATTTGTTTCTTATGAAGTGGGAATATCAAATGTGATCCAAAGTTATAGACCTCTGCTCTAGGGGGTGTAGATATGGGGATTTCAACAGGGCAGCATTACTGCCAAAGTCATGAAATGGTTGGGCCTAAGACTGCAAAAGAGAGAAATCAGATGAAAGTGAGTTAGGGATCCAGAAGAGGGTCAGAGCTGTGCCTCCTCCAACTCATACCCCAAGGCTGTTGCACCAAAGAGAAGGAATGGATGACAGACATGCCCTGCAGGAGCTGAACATCCTAGATTACAAACGTGGCTGTAAAGGCAGGCCCTGTTCAGATAGTGGCCCCTTTCTAGCTTATCTACTCGAGGCATATGGTTAATGCCCACTTGGCAAGGTACCCTAGAGCCTCCAAGCAAGTCAAGTATTCTGTAGCCACCCCCCAGGAACCCCACCATCACTCACCACAGTCACTGCATCATTCAGCAGCGACTCCCCAAAAACAATGATGAACAGGACTTCATTGACATGCACTTCTTCAAACACAGCCAGCACAGCCACTGGGTCCACAGCAGCAATGAGGCTACCAAACAACAAGAAATCGAGGAGTCCGATCTTCAACTCACCTGCAAGATATGCAGACCGTGGGACAAGCGCTAGCCATGTGGTTCCTTCTCTCCACATCTCCCAGCTCTCTGGAAGGTCAGAGACCTCAGGAATAAAGGCAAGGCACAAGTCTTCTCAGGCTACCCAGCGACAAACAGGAGCTCAGAGACTGGATCTCACAGCCAGACACCCCAGAATGTGTAAGGCTTACACAGTTCACCAACATGGTGCTTCACTCTCCTTTTGGATCTGGGGCAGATTCCTTGGCCATCGTTTAAGGCCAAGGAATGAACATTGGGAAGTACCCCAGGAAGGAGTAGTGGACACAGGGCAGAGCGGTCTCTGTCGTGACCTGAGCCCATATGTCTGCGATTACTAAATTTTGTTGTCTTCAGCTAGTACCGGAGCCTTTTGGACTTTCCACTCAGAAGTGGACCGCACACCTAACTGCCACATCATATAAGCCCTGCCCAGCTTTCCAGAGCAAACTAGCTTCTGGGCCAGCCTTGGAATGCTACAGCAGGGCCAGCCTCTCGGCTAGAATCTTGGCAGACCCAGAGTGTATTCCAGAAACAAGCTGGATTCCAGCAGATGTTCAGTCCACTGATCAGGAATGGCTTCGCTGCCTGGGCAGTGTAGCACATTTTCCCTGTGCCTGGAGCTAACCTTCCAGTAAGGGTGCGACCCAGCCTTGAGCTCCTCTCTACATAGACTGACTGCTGCCTAGGCAAATGTGGGCATACCATCAGCCAAAGTCACAAAAGAAATGGAGCTCATGGAATGAGGATGATCTTTCTGGTCCACCTTGGCCAGGTACGTCCCAAGGGTGGAGCACAAACTAACATCCTAAGTCTATTATGAGAGTGTGACCCTAACTGCAGACAGTGATATACAATAATACTGGTTATTAAAAGACACTGCAGTGTAACAATTTTTCATGGTTATGGCATGGTTGGAAGATGGGCATGTCCCTGGAGATTAAAATGCTCTAGAGTTTGGTGACCATGTAATTTCCTGTGTAAGCACATTTGCCAAGATTCAACCAACTGTTTTTAAAAGCCTATGCTTACATCATAAATCAGTTAGTTAGAGCCTTCTCCATGTACCCTAAAAACAACTCCAGGAACATCGCATGCTGGAATCTTATGGGTGACAGAGCTGTCAAGTGAGGGCTAGCATGTGATCCAGAAGTCTTTGCTCTATATCTCAAGACATCTCTCTAGACTCAGAAGCCAGAGGCAGCCAGGCATCTGAGATCCAAATTACCTTATGACATCACCAATGTGACCAGTAGTACCCACTTCAGAGCAAGGTGCCCATGGTTTTAGAAGCCAGGCATGTCCTTGCCCTTGAGGTCTTTGTTTAGTGATGATGGATGGCTGGGACAAGGAGGGGGGCTCCCTAAAATGATAGGATCTTAAGTAATTGATAGTTCTTGATTTTATTGCTCCCTGTTTCTCCTTGGTCTCTAAGGTTTCTAGGGCATCATTTTCTCAGTGAATTCTCTGAGTCCTCCTGTGAACATCTACTTACATCTGTTCAGGCTTCCCCGGCTGTCCCCCAGCTGGACAAAGATTCAGCACAGAGGGGTGGGTGTTCCTGGGAGGTAACCAAGGCTAAGTAAAATAACCACCAGCATATTAGAGCAGAAACAGCACCAAACCACTCAAGACTTTGGGGTGCTCAACTCTGCAATTCACTGATGAGGCTAGGAGCACGTTCACCTCCTTCTCCCATGGGGCTTGAACAGCGGGTTCCCACCACTCTGCTAACTGTGACAAGAGTAATAATAGCTGCCTATGCATACCTACTTCCCCTGATGTCTGTGTGGCCACACATCTGTTCTGAACATGACACAGAAGCCTTTACCTTACAGATGTCCCAAGGAAGCTAATTGTAGATTGAACCCTTTTATACATACCAGGCTCTTCACTTAAGTCCACAGAGATGCTGCCCAGCACCCTTAGCCCCAGCCCTTCTATATCTGTGATCTGCACTGTTACCTTGGCTACACAGAGTGACTTGAACTCACCCATAGACTTACCCATTAGGCCACTGAGGAAGACACCATAGAGGGACAATCCTGTCGTGGCTGCATTCCATATAGTGCCAATGACAGCATAAAGTAGAATGGTGCCCAAGTTTCCAAAGAAGAGCCGATTAGGCATGAAGTATCCAGCGTCCAACACAATGGGGGGTAGCAGGTAGAAGAAGAAGAGCGTGGGTGTGAGAGTGAAGGAGGCGATGTGGTCAGCTGCCCAGACGATGCCACCCAGCACCAGGCCCAGAACGATGAGCAGGGCACTCTCGGGGACAACACTGGTGACCTTGTGGGACAGGTGAAAGACTGTGGGAAGGAAAGAGGATCAGGAATATCAGAGCCCATAAGGGACCCCAGGGGCAAAGAGAAAATCTGGAGAAGTGGGTGGAGTCAGGGGGCCAGGACCCCACCCCCACAGCAAGGCCCCATGAGATCAGGGTGGTCACTGGTTTCTTGCAAGCTTGAAGACCCTTGCTATAGGAACAGCTATCAGCAGTTCTCAGTCTGTGTGTTGCAACCCCCAAAGACCATCGGAAAACACAGATTTATTTGCATTACAATTTGTAACAGCAGCAAAATTAGCTATGAAGTAATAATGAAAATTTTATAGTTAGGTTGTCACCACAACATAGGGCGCTGTATTAAAGGGTCTCAGCACCAGGAAGGTTGAGAATCACTGCCCTAGGTGGACCTCTTCCTAGGTACCTGGGATAATGTAAAGATCTATCTTCACAGCCACCCACAGTTAGTGATGGATGAGAGAATGCTGATGATGAGCAAGTCCCTCTAGGGATAAGTTGTTCCCACCCAAAGCTGGCACATGTACACAGAGCCAAGGCCAAGAGCAGGATAGAACTCGGCCACACCAAGCCAGTGTCTTTATCTTACGGACTCTCCTAGTTCACACAAGGGTAACAAAGTACGAATGCTGGATGACAAACCCTTCTACCCCATGACAGATGCCACAGGTGGAGGCTACATAGCAATTGAGAGGAAATGGCCTAGGTTGAGCAGTTGGACATCTTTTGCCCCTCAGGTAGATTTCCCCATTTGGCCTCCATGTTCCTGAGGTTAAACCTATCCTGTTGCTGCCATCTTTAGGAGACTCGTGCTCCTCATATCCCCTTTGGGGTCACAGCCACCTAGGAGTAGCAGCCACTACAGCAAATGTCTCCAGAAAACCAGGCAGGAACTGGTTGGCTTCCTGATATTCAAGTCTGCAGGAAACCTACAACCATCTTCCTCAGAACCTTCAGGCTCCTCAGTCTCCTCAGCCATCATCAACCCTGCTAGGCACTTGCTAGGTGGTGCTGGTAATCCACCAGAGTCTGGTCTCAGATAAAGCATTTCCTGGTCAGGGTAATGATGGTGGGGCCTCCAGGATGTTTTTGGACCCGTCCTTCAGAACTGGATAGCCTGGACAGGGCTCCCCGGCTGATTTCTCCACAGGTAATTACGGGGATTGCAGGGATTAGGTGGGCTCTTCCACCCAAGGGTGGAGGTTGCTTCTGTCCTTAACCATGGCAATCCTGAACTGCATACAAACGGTGCCCTAGTGCTTTCCAAGCCTGGAGAGAAGAAAGTGTCACATCAACTTGGCACCAGAAACTGTCAACCTTGTAGCCTATCACCAAAATCATTAACATAATAGAGACTGTCACGTCACTGGTTACCACCTATAGTCCCCATCCAGACTCTGAGCTCCAGGGAGGGTCAGGTCTTAGCTGGCACAGACAAATGGCTTATGCTTTGGGGATTGGAGGCACTGCCTGCCTGTGCCCCCACAGGTGCTTTTCCCATCCCAGCACTTCTTACCAATTTGAATCAAGTTTCTCCTCTCTTTTCTGAGAGTTTCCACTAATATCAGCTAGGGTTAGCTATGTGGCCACAAACATGATATAATTTCTAGGACACGTTGGGTGTCTGAGACGAGTACGTAAGAGAAGGTACCAACTTGGAATGATGGAAGCTGCTGAAGGGGGTTGCTGAGGGTACCTCAGGGCTCTGCACAGGGTTAATCAGTGTTTGGTGGTACCAGGACCACCAGCAGAAAAATATCTGCGAGGTGTGGCGTTCCTGGGGTTTACATTACATTCTCTCACAGGGTGCTCTCTCACAGGGAGAGGCCATAATGTGGATGAGAAAGTCCTAAATATGGGCTGCTCACAGGGAGTTGGGGAAAATATGTATGGCATCACCAGTCCCACACAGAAAGTTTGCATCTTCTCTTTGGATCCTATGGGCATGGGCATTGGCAGCCCAAGAATCCCAGAAAGTCTTGACACCCAACTTGGGACCCCAGACACAACAGATGCTGAACCATCTTAGGGCTCTGCATTCTTCGATCCAGGGGAGTTGTGCTGAGTTCTTGTGGACCTTACAGAGAGACTGTGATGCCAGAGGAACTCTAAGAGCCCAAGCCTTGGCATCCCACTTCTCTGAGTTAAGAGAAGATCCCGCTTCTTATTCTTTCCAGTGACTATAAATGTTGGGCTCTGGGTCCAAAGGCTGGATTCAGAAATGTCTGAAGCCATTGTGTCCCCAAAGATTGATGGCAGCTGCTCCATGGCCATAGCTTCCATGTGTTCTGGTTGTGGTTCAACTTCTTTCTAAAGGGTGAAAGTCATGCCTTACCTTGGTTCTCTTCTCCAATCCCATAAGACCCAGACTTCCGGGAAGTTATGTAGCAGCCACAGAGTCCATGTGCATGTCCGGCCTTTCTTCATACTCTGGGCTGGCTCCAGTTGGGGGGTCTCATTTCTGCTGTGCCCTACTCATAATCTCAGCCTGAAAGCTGGTGCCCTGTGCCTTTTGGGTCACTGGAGGGTGAGTTTCTTTGAAAGACCATGAAAAAGGACCAAAAAAATCTCTGAGCTCTGACCACACCCAAGCTGTGAGGTTGCCTTCTGCTCAGGACTTTGGTCTTTTCCTACACTCTCTGTCTGTTGTACAGACCACAAATATCTCAGCTCTGTTGAGTTCCCTTTGATAGTCAAGACTAGGAAAGGTACCAGAGCCATTCTTATCTCTAGAACAACAAGGCAAGTCTGCCCCTTAGACACTATTACCTAATCCCTTCTGTGTGGTTGCTGATGACTGTAAGATCTCAACAGCTGGAGTCTAGAGGCATGGAAGACAGGCTAGTTTCAGATCAACTGCTCTTCCTCAGAAGTAGGCTCTGATAAATCCCAGGAAAATGACAACCGCTTCATTTTCTCAGAATACCCATCTGTGTGTGGCGTGGGTGGGGGAAGGACTACCTCTGTCCCTTGCCATCTCTGTGACAGCACCAACCCTGAACATAATTTACACACATGAAAGACGCCAGAAGACTGAAGGACTCTATGTTCTTAGGTCCAAAGTGTCCCCTGGAAGAATGCTGCTGCCCCCTGCCTGCCTCATACTCCAATATCTCATTGAAGATTGACCCCCTGCTTTCTTTTTACTGTCTGTGGGTACTGGCTATCTTTTCATGATTAAGATACTTCTGTTATGGTCTGTGAGTTGTTATTTACAGAATTTGATAACTTCTTCATTGGAGTGAAGAGTCCCAATCCTTTCATAAACTGAGCCGTAAAATCCTCATTCCTTCCTTTACTGCCAAATAGCCATCTTTTCAAGCATGCCAATGTACCCCTTATAATGTCCTGCTCTTACCAAGATTTGTCTGGATGTGTTCTGGGTGATCTGTTCCTAGAGCCCCAAGTAGACATTGCTCCTTGTGCTTCAGGAAGGGCTCATGCTAGCCTGCTCTGCTTATTTTACAAGTTTGCTGTAAAAGACACATTTCATCCTTAAGAATGACTTGAGAACAGATCTTAACATGAATGCTCCCCCTTTCAGCTTGTGGTCTTTGCTCCTTGTATTTGCAGGGGGCATCCTGAACTCCAGAGCATGTGGCTGGTTCTGTGTGCTTTGATAGTTCCCCATGGTGTTTCTATAATGGTCTGAAATGGAGCACAGGTACCCACACATGGAACTACCTACCCAGGTTTCCTCCTCTGTGCTATCCCTTCATCTTCTTTTCACTGTTAAGTCTCAAGCTTTTCATCTTGTAGTTGTGCAAGCTGAGCCATCTTTCACTGTTTTCTGCTATTCTAACTTATTTCTTGGGTCTGATGTTGGCGGGCTTGTGCATAATTTTCAAGTCTCTGAAAATCCTGTCCAGGTTATCACATCTAACAATGGACTCTGGGTCCTGAAATATGCACTCTGACCCTGTATCTCTGGCGAATCTGAGGTTTTATTCATCTTCCTTGGGTCTGGACCCTTTCCTGGTTCATGGTGTCATTAAGTTGCCCTTGAGCAATCTCTGTGCATTGCGTTCCTGCCTGACTCGGACAGCTCTCCTGCTGACCTCAGCCACCTTTTCTGGGGCCTGTGTGTTCTTCTGGGCTGGGTGGCTCCTCTACTCCTCATTCTTCTGCAGCCAGTTTTGCTATGACCACAGTGAAGAACGTCAGAGAAACCTGGCTCTGGGCCTCAGTGGCCCTGGGTTGGCAGCTGACCATCTGTTATAGTCTGGGATCACCCTCCCTCAATGGAATACCTGGTGGATAGGGGCCTACTGGCCCAGTCTGTTCTGGCTCTTGAATGTCCCTTAACTCCTGAGCAGTAATTTGCATGGTAATTAGCTACTTAAGCTAGAGGTTCAATTAGCTTTAAGTAGCAATTTGCTAGTGGCTCAGCAATTACAGACATGATGGGCACTCTAGAACTTAGTAATCCAGCTGCTATAGAACGATCCTACAGTAAACAGTAACTGCTTCCTGTTGCTGGAAGGGGGAAGGCCTGGAGTTGGACACACAGGTCTGACGTGTGGCAGGAGACATTCGCTCACAGGAATGGCCGGAACATGAGTGATTGCGGGTCAGGGCCAGCTTCTTCCAAGGTGCTGGGTGCATTTCTACTGTGGTCTGCTGCTTTATGGATGGCCATACAGGTTTCTGCGGTGAAATATACACTATATACCAGGCCTTTCTTCCTTCCTATATGTTCTGTCCATGCCAAGACGTGCTCATCATTTGGTGTACCCCTCTCACCGAGAAGTAGGGGCTGCTGCGCCTGCACAGTGACTTGAGGAAGCAAGGCAGAAAGAGGACCTGGTGGGGCCTAAGGAATAGGTTTCAGTAGCCCCTCACAATGGCCTTAATCTGTGTATGGCTGGAAGCCCAGCCTTGGGGACATGGAGATGCTGGTGCGGTATGGAAGGAGAATTTCTTCCCCAGAGGGGAGAGCCGGACTCCTCAGCTCATACAGCTGCAGGGGATAGGAGTTTGTGGCTGTGACATAAGGAATAGGCATGCAGTGTGGTCTTCCACACAAAATTTCTCAAGTTTACTTGTCTGTTAGGGAAGGTGTGGCCTATAGGCTACAAAAGCTGTGCTGGGCTTGACATCCTAACATCCCCAAAGGCTATAAAATGAAAGCTTGGTTCCCAGGATGGTGGTGTTATGTGGCTTGTAGAAGGCAGCACTACAGAGAGAGGCCTACATCGTTGGATATCTGGCCTTGAGGGAGTCAATGAGAGTTTTCTTTCCTTTGTGGTTTTTTTCCCTTTCTCTTCAAAGATGTAATTTTTATGTGTATCCGTGTAGCTGCATGTTTTATATGTGCCACCTAGAGGTCGGAAGGTACTGACCGCCCCGGAACTAGAGTTACAGGAGCTTTCAAGACACCTGATGTGGGCGCTGGCTATGGAATTTGAGTCCTCTCCAAGAGCAGACAGTATGGTTAACCCCTAAGCCATTTCTCTAGCCCCTTCTCTAGCAAATCTCTATCCTTTGTTTCTTTATGCCATTATGAGGCTGGAGAGATGGCTTAGTGGTTAAGAGCACTTACTGAGTGCTGAGTTCGATACCCAGCACCCACATGGCAGCTCTCTACTGTCTGATGCTGTTTCCTGACATAAAACTGCAGATATACATGCAGGTAAAGTTTCCACATATATAAAATACATACATAAATCTTTATGCCATTAGCCGCAAGGTCAGAGGTTTAGCTTGACCACACGACCCTGTCACAATGCATTGCCATGGTTCAAGAGCAATAGGCCAGCTATTCTATGGTCTGGAACCTCCAAAACCATAAACCTAAACAAGCATTTTTTTTTTTAAATCTTTGTAACTAGATCATCTCAAGCACTTGTTATAGTGACAGAAAGCTTAGAACAGCCGCAGAGGATGTCTGAGGGTAACTCAAAGAGAACAAATACCCTGCTGTCTCGGGGCAGACAATGGTCCAGGATCTATTAGAATGTGTCCTGCTGGGATTGGGCTTAGATGTGTAACTTCCAAAGCCAAAACTAAAGCAAACTTCATGGAAACAATAGCCAATAGCAGGAGGAGACAGGGAGAGGGTCTCTTTAGAGAAGAAATAAAATACTCCAGAACAGGAAAGCCAGTGTAGGCCCTGATCCTCTGTGTCAGCTGAGAATAGTGTACGGGGCAGGTGTGGCAGAGGGACATTCAAGCTCACAAGTAACTTATTGCTGAGGCTCAGAGTCACAGCTAATTAAGCACAAAATAGCACAACCAACTGATGGTGACAACAGACAGCAAATGCTTTAGTTATAATTACAAATTCTCTGACGGTAGTAAAAGGTCCAAGCATTCGTAAGCAGACACTTTGAGACTAGGCACCAGAGAGAGCAGCCACTTCTCAGGGAGGCACCGGCTGACCCTGACCCCCTCACGCCCTGGGAATGCAGCTGGGGACAGGCCTTGGTCAGGCCAGAGTCAGCCCCACTGCCAAGGATCTTTCAAGGTGACGGGCAGATTTAGCTGAGTCCTTGCAAAAGCAGCAGCACAGTAAATCCCTTGGTTTTACTTTAACAGCTACAAGCCTTCGAGAATTAAACTCTGCCTAACAGAGCAACTGGACCGAGCAGTGAAAACCTGCCCAGAGGAAAGAAGGGAAAGCACCTGACACAGGGCCCCTCCTGTGCAGCAGAGCAGGTCAGGGTCAGACATGAGCTCACATGCATGTGCAGTTTCCTGTGCTCCCATGGACATACAGAGGCAAGCATGTGGATGGCATAAGCACACTCACACAGCAGACACCTGTGGGCCCAAGAAGATTCTCAAGTGATCCAGCCCAACTGCCTAGCCTACACACAGAAGACCCTATTGTTTTGACCTGAATATTCCTTCTGTTCTTAGCTGTGCCCACTGGGCACCTTGCAGGAATTTCAGTAAGTGTGTCAGGTATAGATCCAGGGCAGGAGGTAAAGGTATTTATAGTTCAGCTGGAGTCTAGCCAGTTCTTCCTCCTGCCTGCATCTCACCAGGCAAGTGCCTGGAAGTTCAGAGCGGTCAGAGTGGACCTGCTTTCTCTTGTTGTAGTCAGGGAGCCCCTCCATGAGCCAGGCCTTCTTTGGGCCTGAACAACTTGGAGAACAGATTCTCAAGACTAGTCCTGCTGCTTACAAATGGCAAGGTATTTTTCCACATTGTTCATTTATAAAACCTAGGCAAACACTGCTAATTTCTAAATTGATGATTTGTTGATGGCTACACACGCGAGCGCACGTGTGTGTGTGTGTGTGTGTGTGTGTGTGAGCAGGCTGGCCTCAAATTCACAGCTATCTGCCTGCCTCTGCCTCCCCGAGTGCTGGATTAAAGGCGTGCATCACCGTGCCCGGCTGGTTGATGGCTTCCCAGGGAGGCCATGGTGAGCAACTGCAGCAAGCTTCTCCTGCGCCCCACAGCGCTCCAGACCAGTGCAGACAAGTGTCTCTGGACCTGCCACAGCTTTTGGTCCTGACAGACAGGAAACCTGTAGCCTTTGTCATTAGCAGGTGGGAAGCCCAGGTGTCCTTAGGTCTGTACTGAGAGATGGCTCCAGAGCCTTTCATGGTTTGTGGGTTTCCCTCGTTGGCCATCAACTCTGTAGGTTACTCTTTTGACTTATTTTATGTCTTCATTACCAGACAGCCCTATTTTACATATACTCAGACTAATATTTTTGAGGGAAGTTGCTCAGGTCGGCTGGGGTGCAGCTCCTAAAAGACCTGCTTCCCTGTGGCCTGAGCTAACTCGAAATTCTTGTCGAAGCTGAAAACCTCAGGGACTGTTTGCCTTGGGTGGCTTCTAAGGGTCACTCTAGAAGATTGGAGTAGGGTGTTGACCTGAACAGAATGTAAGGGAAAGTAGCTCATCAGAGCCTGTAGTGAGGAGAAAGCACTGGTAAGGACCCAAAGCCAGTGATTGCCTCATCCTGTGCTCACTCCACTGCCCCATCGTACTGCCTACCAACATGGCAGGCATCTACCATGTGGCAGCTGTTTCTAATGGTATTGAACATAAATTTGTGCCTTAATAGCAACAGGTGTATAAGAGTGTATAAGAGTGGGACTAGCTTGAGCCTGCGGCATAGCCAAAGGCCAGCCAGGTGTCAGCCTTGTCCCTCTTCACCGAAGAGTCTTCCCAGAGGCACCGTACCCTCGCCTGCTCCGAAGTCATGTGACTCCCGAAGCTCACCACTTACAAAGGATGATGAGTTTCCGGGTTTACTTTATGATCTCACAATTGGCTGCAACTTAAAACTTGAGAGAAGCCACATCTAATGACTGGGTGTTAGAGAAGCGTCTGTTATTCCAATTCACCCACAAGCAACAGTTAAAATCTCTGAAAAATATGCAAACAATGGGCCCAAACTGGAAGGATATTCAAACCTAGGAAGGGAACAGCCTGGACGCTTCCCACCACCCTGAATTCTCCTAAGCATAGGGCCCAGCCTCAGCTGAGGCACCAGATGAGCCCACCAGAAACCTCTAGACCACTAGCTAGAAAGCCAGGGAATAAAGATCCAGCAAGCTACTAAGACAGAGACCCAGAGATGGGGACCCCATATTCTCTGTGAAAAATCTTAACCTCCAGCCAGTCCCTGTAATTTCCTGTGAATCACACAGGAGTATGGTGGCTCCCATGCTGTCAACTGGAGCTAAAGAGCAGGACAAAATATCAGTCACAATAGGAACACATAGTACTTGGAGTTTCAGTCCACACAAAGGTCAATTGCCTGGTAAGATCATCACTTCAAAAAGCAGTTATCTACAGAGGAGAATAGTAGCACACAGTCTCTCTGGGGTACAAGTCACAGTATCTTGAACACAATTCAAAAATTACTAGACACATGAAGAAGTAGAAAAGTAGGATCAAGCGTGAAACATCTGATGCTCATCTCCACATGATGCAGATGTTGCAGCCATGAAAGAAGGACTTTAACACAGCTGTCCAGAACAGTTAGAAGAAAATGTAATTTTTAATTGAAACGGATTACCAGTCTAGGAATCGGAGTAGGATATAGGTTAGCTGTTTTTTCCCTTGAAAGAAAAGTAGTAATACCACAAGATTTATGGGATATATAATTGATTAACTGCAGAACACTGCTGTATTGTATGGAAACAAAAGGGCAAACCTATGAAAGATTGTTCTAATAAAACTTTATTTAAATAAGTAAGTGTCTAGTCCATGGACCACGGTTCCCTAACCTCTAAAATATGTTATCAAAAACATTCAGATGGGCTGGGCAGTGGTGGCACATGTTTTTAATCTTGACACTCAGCAGGCAGATCTCTGAGTTCAAGGCCAGCCTGGCCTACAGAGCAAGTTCCAGGACAGCCAAGGCTACAATCAAATGGAAATTTTGGAGTTGAAGAATGTAATATCTGAAATAAAAATTTACACTGACTTCACAGCATAGCAATAATACAAGAGTTAGCAGTTTGGAGGCAGGCCAATAGAAACATCATAATCTGAGGCACAAAGAGAAAGCACATTTTTTTTTTTATGAGGAAGATGCCATGATCTGCAGGGCAATATCAAAAGGCTTAATGTGTGTGTGTAGTCGGGGCTTGAGAATGAGGGGAAAAGCAAGCAATGAGAGAATTTTGAAAAAAAAAAATAGCAGAAAATGACCCCAACTTGGTGGAAGATTTGCTTTCAGACTTAAGAAAATCTGCCAACTTTGAACAATAACTTTTTAAAAATTATGCTCCATAGGACCATTAAGTTCAAATAGTTAAAAACCAAAAGTGAGCAAGTTGTAAATACAAATAACTGGGCTCTGTTGTTGTTGTTCTTGTTTTTTTATCCCATCAAAGGACCAGAAAAGAACACAGGTCTGTTGTAAGCCTATCAATGTGTGGCCTCTCTTGCCTCAGAGAGCTTCTGTCTTCAGGGGCTGGTGGTTTTGACAGGGTTCTGCAGCCTGACTCTGTTAAATGTACCATATATTCTCGAGACCCCTCCACATTTCAACTTCCACCGCACTACGCTTTTTAGATCATGCTTTTGAAGCAGGTGCCACGAATGGTGTTCTAACTGATCTCAAATGCTCAGCAGTTCTGCTTTCCCTTTGGTTTATCAACAACCACACAGTGCTGTGCTGAAGCTGCCGACGAGCAGGACAAAGTCCCTCGTGCTACTTGAAGGAAGGGTCATTGCCAGCACATCCTGTAGTGGCTGGACCTCTGACATGAGCAGGCTCCACACAAGGTGCGCCCACACCTCCACGGTGTTGCAGAAATACTCTATATCCTTTCTGACCAATGGGCGTTCAGGAGGACTTCGGGCTGGCTGGGACAGGGACAGGCACACAGGGGTCATCTGAGGACAGCGCCCAGGAAGCACCCTTCCACTGTCTTGGTTTCTCTTCCATCATTTGAGTAAATGGCTACCTGGGAGGACCTAAGGAGCTGGACACATGGACTCTGGGGCAGGCGTTGGCCGCTAAGGTAACTGTGGCAGAGAAGTGGAGCTCTGAATGCAGCTTCAGTGTGCTATGCACCACAGAGGAGGCACTTACAATTAATTACAGGTTCTCTGTGGCCTCCACAGCTGCAGGCTCTGCCCTTGTTCCCATCACAACTAGCCCTCCCTGAGGCCATAGTCCTCCAGGAGATCCCTGGTATTTATTATGACGGGCTGAGAAGGCACTGAAGGAACCCTGGGCTCTCAGGTAGGAACTGCGTAAGAGCCTTGGCTTTCTGAAGCAGGTCTCTTGGGGGCCTCAGGCACCTGGAGGCATCTAATCCTTAGGGCTGACCATGTTGCATATTTTAAATGTAGAGACTGAAAGACAAGCAGAAGAATCAGCCAGCTCCTAGCCAGCAATGAGACATGGCCAGAGTGACTTTTTCCCATGTCCCTTAAGCCCAGAGCAGGGCCTTCAGGGACATCCCTAATCCTCTTTTCACCTAGATCTCCTGTCCCATCTGTACCAACTGGGTCTTCACAAACTATGGGTTAGCTGGCCATCAGCTTCCTAAGAGCAGAATTGACTGACAGAGTATCTGGTAGGGATCTTGCATAGAGAATGTACTCAGTTGGTCCCAGGGGTAACTGTGGACAGTGGCATAGAAACAGGGTAACTGGGGCCAAGTATGATGGCTGCAGCTAACACACGTGAGGATTGGAGGAGCAGAGCTCCCATCAGAGTCAACAACAGGTCACCACCCAGGTCATCCCCAAAGCATGAAAAATGCCAGAAGCCAGGCAAGCCAGGGCCACCTCTTTTTCATGGTTTTGAGCTTGAAGAACATAATCTATCACATCACAGGAAAATGCTGCAAGTGGAACAGGAGCCTGAAGGTAAGAAGAGTGACCCCAAGATTAAATTGATATAAAATTCACTAAAGCAAAGATCCTCACATAGGACAGGGCAGGAGACAGGCAAATGCTTTAAGAGCTCCAAAGAGTTCACAAATGTAATTCCGGTGAATCTTTCTGACCTTCATACCTTCGTGTGAAAAATTCCAGCAAGGCATTTTCTCTGGGGACTTCTTTTGTGCAGATAAACTGTATGGCAATGTCCCCAGACTGCTGTTCACTGGGCTTGTGCCCACTCACGTGGTTATGGTTCTACCACCTGGGTTCTCACAACTTTTCTCCAAAGCCAGGACTTTGTCACCCTTCAATTCCTGGACACAAAGCAGGAACTCATCAGGACTATTGAGCTTTGCTATTGATATATATAGTACAGGCAGCTGATAAGTTTGATAAGTTGGAATGCCAAAGATTTAAAAGGAGGAGGAGGGAAAGGAAGATAAGGAAAAGGAGGAGAAGAAGAACAAGAACAAGAAGCCATAAAGTGGCCCAGAAGCACAAGCCCTCCATGAGGGAGGTGTTTGGAGACACTGGGCAGTGCAATGTGAAAAAAAATGATGGGTTAGTGGCAGGCCTCATGCCAACAGTCCACCCTTCAGCTAGTTTCTCCTCAGAGCCCATAGGGGCCTCCTGAGGGCCCCCACCAACACCTACTTCCCTGGGGCAAGGTGCTCCCGCAAGGTACAGGCAGCCCCTATCTGTGGAGCCAAGGGCACAGTTCCTGCTCACTGAGGGCTCTCTGTTTCCAGGACTCGCCTGTGCACTTTCTAACTGGCAGTTTTATCTTTGGACTTTGCTTCCTGGTGTAAGATGGCAATCTCATCTTTTCTGGATGTTGTGAGGGTAAAAATTGGATCCCCAGAAAGCAGATGCTTTACTTTATTCTTCAACCCAAACAAGACAGAAGGGCAAAGGGCTTATTTGTTGTTTTTATTCCAAGATTTTGCCATGGGCCAAAAAGAAGTAGGGAGCTAAAGACCGTGGTATTCCTGTCTCTCCACAGATACATTAGCATACCTCTGCTCCAGGTTCTGATGAGGTTTTATGCCCCCAGCACATGGTCCAGCTCAAGGACTGGCTCTGAGAATCTCAGGGACTAGCAAGGGACACATACTCAGCCAGTACAGGGCTAAAAGTTGTAGGGAAATGCTGACACTAACACTCTGAGGAAAGGAAATGGCCATGAAAGGAAGCACAGGCACTCAACACCTCTTGGAGCTGGCGTGGTGGCACATGCCTGTAATCCCAGCATGTGGTGGGGAGTCAGGCAGAGGGATCATCAAAGAAAGAAAGAGAAGGAAGAGAAATGGAAAGAGGGGAAAGAGACCTTGGAAAAGTTACCAACACAAGAACAGTCATTTTAAAAATCAGCAGAAGAACTGAAAGAATAAATTTTACCAGAAAACAGAAGGAAGAAAATACATATGTTGAAGAGCCATGCTTCTAGACTAGATGGCAGAAACTGTATGAGCCCATAAGACAAGTAGACCTGCCCCCAAAATACTGTTTTAGACAGAATTGATCCCAAATCATGAGGAGGAATCCCTGTCCAAAGAATGCTGAGGAAGGTTTCCAAGGTCAGAAGTCAACCATGAAAGAGGTCAAGCAATGCCTCGGACTCAAGACAGGAAAGTACTTACACCTTGCACGTCTCTGTCCCCAGAGTGGCCAAGTTATATCAGCAATCAGCAGGTTGCTCTGCAGCCCCAGCCCTGCAGCTCTGACCCTCAGAAGGCTAAGTGAAAGCTTCAGAAGAAAATACATTTAAGAGAGGGACCTCAGCATAAAAGCAGAGGATGCAAAGATGGTCCAAGTCAACAGAGATGATGTCAGGGGACCAGACACAGCTGGGCAAGGAGCCTCTGAATTCCTCAAGAAGAAAACAAGAGAATCTTAGAGCTCAAGCAAAACACAGCAACATATGGCTTGAGCAAAAATTTGCTAATGAGAACGTAGAAAATGATGCCAGCAGTGATGGCAAGATGAATCAGCAGGTAAAAGCACTTTCCACCAAGCCAAGTGACCTGAGTTTGATGCTTGGGGCCCACAAGGTAGAAGGAGAGAACTAACTCCTGAAAGTTGTCCTCTGGCTGTGAGTCTCCAAACTTTGGGCAGAGCGGAGGGAGTCTTAAGGAAGAAAGGGGGAAATAGAAGGGCACGGAGGGGACAGGGGCTCCACAAGGAGACCAACAAAGCTAAAAAAAAAATCTGAGCCCAGGGGGTCCTGCAGAAACTGGTGGACCAACCAAGGACCATGCAAAGAGAGGACCTAGACCCCTGCTCAGATGTAGCCGATAGGCAGCTCAGTCTCCATGTAGGTTCCCGACTAAGGGGAACAGGGATTGCCTCTATCATGAACTCGGTTGCTTGCTCTTTGATCACTTCCCCCTGGCGATGTGGCCTTGCCAGGCCACAGAGGAAGAGGATCCAAGCAGTCCTGATGAGACTTAACAAGCTATGGACAGATGGCAAGGGAGGAGAACTATTCCTCCTTTCAGTGGACTAGGGGAAGGGGATGGGGGGAAGAAAGAGGGAGGATGCGACCGGGAAGAGTTGAGGGAGAGGGTTTCAATTGGGATATAAAATGAATAAATTGTAAAAAATAAAAATAAAAAATGAAAGTGGTCCTCTGGCCATCATACACACGCTACGTCATGAGCATATCCACTTACATAGGTAGGTATGCACACACAATAATATATAATTATATCAATAACAAAAAGGGGCCTAATAACTTCAGGCAAAATGGAAAACTACATGGGCAATGGAAAAGCAGTTGTATGTTTCACATGCTATAGAGACTTTTCCAGGTAGAGTAAGTACAACCCTGGAATGTTATGGAATACAGCAGATCCAAGAACGTGGTATGAGTTGGGCAGCTGGAGACTAGTCCAAGATCAACCTGGGCTGGAGGACAGCTGACCATGACATTGTCCTCTGAGATTACTTAATCATCTTGGGCAGTAAGGGATAAGGAAAGAGGGGCAGATCCTCTCCAGCAAATCCTAGAACTGTTTGGGCCTCAGTGAGGACAGCCAAAAGATGATGCAGCTGCTGTGTTAGTAGCTCTCTGCTAGCTTCTGAGGATTTGCAGGATGCAATGTGTTTATTCAGTGACTGTGGGACCTCTTCTATACATGCAGCACATTCAAGGCCCAAGAAGGCAGTCATGAGCTGAAGGATCAGCTGCTTGATGGGACCCAGAAAGATATAAGACAAAAGAAAGAAATGTGCAGAGTAGAGTACAGAAAGGCCCAGTGGGGGAGGGGGTATAACAAGAGGTTCCACTGTAGGGCCTGCTACTTCCTCTATTAGCTACAGTACTCCCAAGATTTCCCATGGCTCCCACTGTGCTGTATCTGTGTTGTGCCTCTGTGACCAAGTCACCCGTCACCCCAGATCTTGTGTATTTCTTGGCCAGATTCTCTTCCCCTATTAACTTTAAATGCCATCTTCTTGCCTCATGAGCTTACATCAAAATTCCTTCCCAGGAAGGAATAGCATTCATATACTTACTCACATGTGATATTTTGGCCACAATACACTAAATTACCTAACACAAAGTAAAGCCACAGGCCACAGCCAACTCCCCATAGGCCTGGTTTGCTGATATCAAGACAGTCCATCGCAGATAATGTGTTGTCAATGCAGAAAGTAAAAAATGATTTCTGGAACTGAGTGACTGCAGCAAGGGTTACAGAATGCAACACTCAAACAGAAAGTCCACTGCTTTTCTGCATACCAGAAAAAAGAGTTATAGCATTTGAATTTTTTTTTTTTTGGTTTCACATGGGAGATTTATTAAAGGAAGGGGGGAAGGGAAGAGGAAAGGGAAGAGGGAAGGAAAGGGGAAACAGCATTTGAAATTTAAAACACTCTCCTATATATCTTAGCACAAAACTGATGCATAGTTCACCCTCCCCCAAAATGACAAAACACAGACCATAAAACCATAAACTTTGATGGGATAAATGAGATAATAATAAATTAGGGTGTTCCATGTTTATGGATTAGAAGTCTGAATTTTTTAAAATGTTGATTCTTTCCACTTCACTGCGGCAAGTTACTTTGTCTAGTCAGACATCCTGGTCTACAGTTCATCTGGAGGGCAGAAGCCTGGGGAAAGATGCTTGGTGTTAAAGGAAAACTGATGTCACAACTGCCAGATCTATCTGTGGCAGTTGGGCTTTTGGAACTACCCAGTGCTAGGAGAACAGAAAGATCACTGCCAAAGACTGACAACAGAGAGACATCTGCAAATACAGCATAGGCAGAAAAGCATGGAGATTCAACAGAGATAGATTATTTTTCAACCAATAGTACCGAAATAATTAGATAAGTAGATGTGTAAATATGAATCTAGACCCAGAACCTACAACCTTCATTAAAAAAAACCCACAAAATGACTAACTCAAAATGGACTAAAGACATGAAAGCTAAACACAAAATTTTGCAATTTTTAGAAAGAAAATAACATGGAGAAAAGATCTAGATTATCCCAGGTTTAATGATGAATCTTTAGGTAAAATACCTAAAGCATGAAACATGAAAGAAAAAAATGGATATGTTGGACCTGACTAAAATTTAAAACTTTGAAAAGCTAGGGATGTCAGGCATTGAAGAAGCACTTGCTTAGTCTGCATAAAACCTTGAGTTCAATCCCTTAACACTCCCCCAATTTTATTAATTAAAAAACTTGGGAGAAAGTCTATAGCTATTCATCCGACAAAAATTAATATCTAGAATATATTTTAAAAGTAAACACCAAAAGAACTTCTTAAAAGAAATAAAAGTGTCCAGTAAACATTAACACATGAAAATGTCTAGCATCCTTAATTATCACATAAACAAAGAAATTAAAACTACATTGAGATTCCATCTTTCTCCTGCCAAAATGGTAATCAAGAAAACAAGCAACAAAGACTGCAAAGGACGTCAGCGGTCAGGGAGAAACCCTTATGCGCTGCTGGTGGGAATGTCAGCTTGGCAGTCACAAAAATGTGATGTCTAAACAAAGTTCCATTTATAAAGAACAAAATTATATCATTCAGAATAAAATAGAAATGGAGACCATCATGTTAAACAAAATAAGACAGACACAGAAATACAAACGCGGCATGTTTTCTCTAATATGTGGTGATGGTTAACCTTGACGTTCAACTTAATGGGGTTTAGAATTGCCTAGGAGACAAACCTCTGGGTGCATCTGTGAGGGTCTTTCTAGAGGGGTTTAACCAAGGTGAGAAGACACCCCAGGTGCAGGCAACACTGTTCCAAAGGCTCGAGAGAGTGGGCTGAGCACGAGCATTTGTCTCTCTCCGCTTCCTAACTGTGGACGCCTTGTGACCAACTGCCTTTCAGTGCTGTTGCCATGCCTTGCGTGCACCTTCAAACTGTGAACCAAAATCAACCCCTCTTCTTTGCTTTTGTTTTGTTTTGAGACATTTTTTCATAGCAGTGTGAAAAATAATTAACACAAACGCACGGATTCTAGTTTCCTATTTATTTATAATAAACCACACACAGGAAGAACAGTTATGAAACAATCAGGAAAGCCATATATAAGAGTTACGTTCAAAAATGTTTAGCTCATTTGTATTTGGCAACCTTGAAGAAAATACTATCTGTCCTATCTAGGTAAGTCGAAAGTTTTGTACCTAAATTGTTCTCTATCATATCTTGTATCTATCAGCTTAAAAAAATCTTTCTAGACCTTAACATATTTCCTTAAATCCTAAACAACTTAAAGATTCTAGAATTTTCTTAAGAAGTAAGGTCAGTAAGAAGGGGAAGATAAGCAGAAGATTGTTGGTGGGGTTTGGGGGAGTACGAGAGAGGGCAATCGGGGGTGGATAAGCCAAGTACATAATCCATGTGTGAAAATGTCAAAATACACTCATATGAAACAGTTTACTAGAAATCTGAAAGTTAAAAACCTTTATTTTAAAGAGACAGGTTCTTACTAGCTGTAGCTCAGACTGGCCTCAGGCCCATTATCGTCTTGCTTTGGACTCCAAGTCTACTATTGCGTTCATGTACCACTGTTCCCAGCTAAAAGGAAATACTTTTGCTTTGCAAAAGACACTATTAAGGGAATTAAAAGGTAACACAGACTAGAACAAAATATTTGTAAAACACACATTTGTTAAAGGCTTCTCTCCAAAATATAAAAAGAACTCCTTAAAATTAATAAGAAAACAAAGAACTCAATTAAAAGTGAGTCAAATGTCAAACGAGAAACTTTATCAGAGATGCACAAATGTCAAATAAAGCACACAAAGAGATATCCCTCCCAGAATAGGGAGAAGAAAAGGAAAGACCTGGAAGAATGGCTGAAGGAATGCTGTGAAGTGCTGGCTGCTGGACGTGACATGGCTATCGCACTCAGGAGCTTACGGCGGCTATAATCCCCTCACAAACCTGCACAAGGGAAACCTGTCACCATTCCAGCTGAAGGGGGCAGGGGCTCGTGAGGATCCATCTGCCAGCTGAGGACCATTAACTGGCAGTTGATGGCTGCTGGGGGAAAGGGAGTCATGTTTCGTCAAAGGGTATGGCCACTGAAAAATTGGCCATGTTCTGGCGGATGGCTCTACAAGTACAAGCTTTCAGGCAGTGCTACCTGGACTTGGTGAGTTAGGAAAAATTTTTAAATAAGAAAAGGAAGTAAAATTGGGGGGAGGTATTAGAGGGGTTAGGGAAAATGAGAGGGAAGATCAGGGTCGAATGCAGCCAAGCTACATTGCAGATGTGCGTGAGACTGTCAAAGAATAAAAATGCTCCATACAAAGAGGAAGAAGAAAAGATCTTCCACATTACTGGGTACTAATGGAGAACTGTAGGTTTTAACATGAGGGTCCACCGTATACCAAGCAAAGTTGCAACAGCCCACATCACTGTCAACTCACTGTTGCCAAGGAGTTGGAGTTATAGACTCTCACAGCCACTGTTACAAAATAGTGAAGCCGCTTGGGAAAGCAGTTGGCTGTTTCCTCCAACACTACTTGTATCCATAGCATCGGCTTGTAAAACCACCATTTTCCTCGGCGCTTTCCAAAGAAGTCGAAAACCCTGTTCACACAAAAGCTTGCACACATATCTTTATGCTAGCTTTATTCAAAATTGCCCAAGTTTAAATATTTGCTCCAATGGATAAATGAATAAACTGTAGTGCATCCATAGAATGGAATATTATTTAGCACTAAGAGAAACTATGATATCAAGCCATTAAAGTGGAGCAAACTTAAACACATGTTACTAATTAAATGCCAGTCAAAAAAGATCACAGACCACCTGATTCCATTTTGGAAAAGACAAAACTTTAGTGACAGTAAAAAGATGGATGGTTGGCAGGAGTTTGGGGAGAGAAGATGTGAGTAGATGGGTCAAGAGGAATTTTAAGGGTGATGCATGATACCCATTTTCTAGTACCTTAGGTTAACAATAGGCATCAATTTTCTGTGATTGTGACAAAGAATGCTTCTAGTGAAAATTCTTAACCACAGGAGGAGGCAGGAAAAGGTTGGACAAGGATAGGATCAGCTATACCAGCTGATTGATTAGTTTCCAAATCTAGAACTTTGCTTTAAAATTAAGTGTGTTAGCTTTTCAAAATCATGCTGGATGAATAACATAGGCTCTAAAAGGCCAGGTTAGTATGACAGGCCACTTCAGAGAGTGTGCTAAATGCCCCACTCTCTTCATTAGGTGTGAAAACAGTGTTGTAATTTTATGCCACCCCAGACATTTACAGTGACCCCACCACACTAATAGAGCTTCAGATTTTAATAAGATTAGAGTAAATGGAAAGCCCACCTGTCACTGGAAAGTAACGGGGGGTAAGCTGTGGGCCCCCAGGACGTTTACCTCAAAATCATGAAGGAAGAGCAGGAACCACACCTGCAGAGCACAGCCACAGGAATGCAGAGGCTGTGAGGGTGGATTTCAAGGCAACAGGTGAACTGGGGTCATGCAATGGGGTCCTCCTCAAACTCCTATACCAAAGGAGAACATATGTGTGTTGGGTGCCCTCATGTTGTAACGGGCATTGTATGTGCAGGGAACGCGTTGAACGGTGTGCGCGGAAGGAAGCACTGTCTCAAGAAACAAGCTGCTAGTGGCTCTGATATACGCGAATCCAGGGGCACCTTCTGTATTCACACCAGGCCCCAGTCCATCCCACTTTGTTGTCTTTCTACTTCCAGAAAAGGGAACCCTTTTGAGAGTTGAAGATGGCCCTAGGACAGCACCATGCCTGGATATAGAAATCTCATGGACGTCCTTCGCTGCCTCCACTCTGTCATAGAGCCCGGCAGCCTCTCTGAGGACACAGAGCATGGCAGGAACAGAGAGGTTAGATACACAATAAGGCCCAAGGTCAGCTGCCACATGCACAGGGCAGGCGCGCTGTCTGACCCCACGTCGGCCCAGGAAGTCCCTCACTGGCCTACACACCACTGATGCAGTCGCCGCTGTGACGGTGGGTGCCATTGCTGTCCATGTGCCACAGCAGCCACAAACGCGTGTCCACAGGGTTCATGCACGTGCATTCTGAGAGGACTGGGTGCCGGGCCACCCTAGCAACCCCAGTGGGTGAGACAATGGCCACAGCACAGGTTCCCTGAGTAAAAGACCCCTTCAGCTTCTCTGTGACGGTGGAAGCTGGCACCCATCCTCGTCCCCACGAGAGTTCATTTTTAAACGTTTTACATGCACTATATTTTGATCATATTCTGCTCCCTCACCCAACTCCCCACAACCCTCACTACCTCCTAACTTCATGCTCTTTCTCTTTGAAAAAAGAGTCACGGAAATATGGTGTCCATTTGTGCTAGCCAATTACTCCTGACCATGGAGCCTGCCCTGGAGTGCAGCTGATAGAATTCAGGTCACTTCACTGAAGAAAACTAATTTCTCCCCTGCCAGAAGCTACCACTTGCAAATAGCTTCTTGGTTAGGTTGGGACTTTGTGCTCACTTCCCCTTCTGCACGTTGGGATTCTCACCTGGCTTGAACTTATGCAGGGCTGTGCATTCTGTCACAGTCTCGGTGAGTTCATAGGGGAATCAGCTCTGTTGTGTCTGGAAATCTCTGTTTCCTTGGCGTCGCCCACCACCTCTGCAACTCTCCTGCCTAACTCCCTGAGCCTTGAAGGGAAGGGTGTGATAAAGGCATCCCATTTAGGGCTGAATGCTCTAAGTAAGACTGTGAATTCTTAAACATCTCAGAACTGGAGCCTATGAAATGCCTCCATGAGTAGAAGGAGTCGCCACATGAGCCTGGTGACTTGAGTTTGATCCCTTAAATACACAGTGGAAGGGAAATAACCCCTGAAAGTTGGGCTTCTATCTACACACATGTGCTGTGGCATGCACGTCTAAACACACAAAAACATGCATTACTCACAGGCACATAGATACATACACACAGACAGACACACACACACAGAGAATTTAAAAATAAAAAAATTAACCTTCCCATAGTTGGGGTCAGGATCCCATGCTTGGGGTTGGGTTATAAACAGCCAAACACAGCTTTGTGGCTCTCACAGGCCACCCTGCTGGCAAAAGGCCATTTGTTCTCTGACCCTTCCCCTGGTAGAACACCAGGGGCTAGTCTGTCCTCACAGCGAGCACTCAAGAGTGAATGACCCCAGCGCAGCAATCATACAATGTGGGAGGTATTGTGCCCTCAAAGGCCGTCTGGTCTTTGTAAGTTCCCACGTGCGCCTTCAGATCTCAAAGAACAGAATTAAAAACTGAGCGTTAAGTTGGCAAGATGGCTCAGCAAATAAAGATGCTGCTCCCAAGCCTGAGAACCTGAAAGCTATTTTGGAGACTCACATAATGGAAGGAAAGAACCAATTTCTGAAAGCTGTTCTTTCCCCTCCACACATACACCAACACACACATGCCTGGACACACATATTTTCAAAAGAAAGATACTTTT